>NC_089849.1:78839220-78864220 GCF_035609145.1 Eleutherodactylus coqui
ATTAAGCTACCCTGATGCGCTAGCTAAGTAGACATTAGGCGCACTCCACGATCTTGCACTTCAAAGCCTTCAATAGCCTAGAAACATCTGAAAAAGCAGTAGTGCGGTAATACTGTTGAACTCACTTGCGTTTGCTTCCTTTCTAACTGGAGGAATGCATTTTCAGCCTTCTGCTGCCATCATTAAATATTCAGCTCGAATGCAGCAACAATTCTTCTTTTTAAATCAAATTCTGGAAAAGGATTTCTTGCCAGGAGAAATGTTCTTTATGAAATCTCTTGGACATTTTGATCCAAAATTATCCACTTTTTCATGGTAGCATGGCCGAGCGGTCTAAGGCGCTGGATTAAGGCTCCAGTCTCTTTGGAGGCGTGGGTTCGAATCCCACTGCTGCCAGTTTTCAATTTTGAAAGCTCTCAAGTTGCTTTCTGAACATTTTAGTGGTCAGAAGAACTTGCTTTTGATGATGCTCAGAAATGGACTTTTTGGCCTTTTCTGAAACCGAACAAACTCTATAAGAAAAGGCTTTTGATGATATTCCCAAGATGTTATGGCACAGATTAAGCTACCCTGATGCGCTAGCTAAGTAGACATTAGGCGCACTCCACGATCTTGCACTTCAAAGCCTTCAATAGCCTAGAAACATCTGAAAAAGCAGTAGTGCGGTAATACTGTTGAACTCACGTGCGTTTGCTTCCTTTCTAACTGGAGGAATGCATTTTCAGCCTTCTGCTGCCATCATTAAATATTCAGCTCGAATGCAGCAACAATTCTTCTTTTTAAATCAAATTCTGGAAAAGGATTTCTTGCCAGGAGAAATGTTCTTTATGAAATCTCTTGGACATTTTGATCCAAAATTATCCACTTTTTCATGGTAGCATGGCCGAGCGGTCTAAGGCGCTGGATTAAGGCTCCAGTCTCTTTGGAGGCGTGGGTTCGAATCCCACTGCTGCCAGTTTTCAATTTTGAAAGCTCTCAAGTTGCTTTCTGAACATTTTAGTGGTCAGAAGAACTTGCTTTTGATGATGCTCAGAAATGGACTTTTTGGCCTTTTCTGAAACCGAACAAACTCTATAAGAAAAGGCTTTTGATGATATTCCCAAGATGTTATGGCACAGATTAAGCTACCCTGATGCGCTAGCTAAGTAGACATTAGGCGCACTCCACGATCTTGCACTTCAAAGCCTTCAATAGCCTAGAAACATCTGAAAAAGCAGTAGTGCGGTAATACTGTTGAACTCACTTGCGTTTGCTTCCTTTCTAACTGGAGGAATGCATTTTCAGCCTTCTGCTGCCATCATTAAATATTCAGCTCGAATGCAGCAACAATTCTTCTTTTTAAATCAAATTCTGGAAAAGGATTTCTTGCCAGGAGAAATGTTCTTTATGAAATCTCTTGGACATTTTGATCCAAAATTATCCAGTTTTTCATGGTAGCATGGCCGAGCGGTCTAAGGTGCTGGATTAAGGCTCCAGTCTCTTTGGAGGCGTGGGTTCGAATCCCACTGCTGCCAGTTTTCAATTTTGAAAGCTCTCAAGTTGCTTTCTGAACATTTTAGTGGTCAGAAGAACTTGCTTTTGATGATGCTCAGAAATGGACTTTTTGGCCTTTTCTGAAACCGAACAAACTCTATAAGAAAAGGCTTTTGATGATATTCCCAAGATGTTATGGCACAGATTAAGCTACCCTGATGCGCTAGCTAAGTAGACATTAGGCGCACTCCACGATCTTGCACTTCAAAGCCTTCAATAGCCTAGAAACATCTGAAAAAGCAGTAGTGCGGTAATACTGTTGAACTCACTTGCGTTTGCTTCCTTTCTAACTGGAGGAATGCATTTTCAGCCTTCTGCTGCCATCATTAAATATTCAGCTCGAATGCAGCAACAATTCTTCTTTTTAAATCAAATTCTGGAAAAGGATTTCTTGCCAGGAGAAATGTTCTTTATGAAATCTCTTGGACATTTTGATCCAAAATTATCCACTTTTTCATGGTAGCATGGCCGAGCGGTCTAAGGCGCTGGATTAAGGCTCCAGTCTCTTTGGAGGCGTGGGTTCGAATCCCACTGCTGCCAGTTTTCAATTTTGAAAGCTCTCAAGTTGCTTTCTGAACATTTTAGTGGTCAGAAGAACTTGCTTTTGATGATGCTCAGAAATGGACTTTTTGGCCTTTTCTGAAACCGAACAAACTCTATAAGAAAAGGCTTTTGATGATATTCCCAAGATGTTATGGCACAGATTAAGCTACCCTGATGCGCTAGCTAAGTAGACATTAGGCGCACTCCACGATCTTGCACTTCAAAGCCTTCAATAGCCTAGAAACATCTGAAAAAGCAGTAGTGCGGTAATACTGTTGAACTCACTTGCGTTTGCTTCCTTTCTAACTGGAGGAATGCATTTTCAGCCTTCTGCTGCCATCATTAAATATTCAGCTCGAATGCAGCAACAATTCTTCTTTTTAAATCAAATTCTGGAAAAGGATTTCTTGCCAAGAGAAATGTTCTTTATGAAATCTCTTGGACATTTTGATCCCAAATTATCCACTTTTTCATGGTAGCATGGCCGAGCGGTCTAAGGCGCTGGATTAAGGCTCCAGTCTCTTTGGAGGCGTGGGTTCGAATCCCACTGCTGCCAGTTTTAAATTTTGAAAGCTCTCAAGTTGCTTTCTGAACATTTTAGTGGTCAGAAGAACTTGCTTTTGATGATGCTCAGAAATGGACTTTTTGGCCTTTTCTGAAACCGAACAAACTCTATAAGAAAAGGCTTTTGATGATATTCCCAAGATGTTATGGCACAGATTAAGCTACCCTGATGCGCTAGCTAAGTAGACATTAGGCGCACTCCACGATCTTGCACTTCAAAGCCTTCAATAGCCTAGAAACATCTGAAAAAGCAGTAGTGCGGTAATACTGTTGAACTCACTTGCGTTTGCTTCCTTTCTAACTGGAGGAATGCATTTTCAGCCTTCTGCTGCCATCATTAAATATTCAGCTCGAATGCAGCAACAATTCTTCTTTTTAAATCAAATTCTGGAAAAGGATTTCTTGCCAGGAGAAATGTTCTTTATGAAATCTCTTGGACATTTTGATCCAAAATTATCCACTTTTTCATGGTAGCATGGCCGAGCGGTCTAAGGCGCTGGATTAAGGCTCCAGTCTCTTTGGAGGCGTGGGTTCGAATCCCACTGCTGCCAGTTTTCAATTTTGAAAGCTCTCAAGTTGCTTTCTGAACATTTTAGTGGTCAGAAGAACTTGCTTTTGATGATGCTCAGAAATGGACTTTTTGGCCTTTTCTGAAACCGAACAAACTCTATAAGAAAAGGATTTTGATGATATTCCCAAGATGTTATGGCACAGATTAAGCTACCCTGATGCGCTAGCTAAGTAGACATTAGGCGCACTCCACGATCTTGCACTTCAAAGCCTTCAATAGCCTAGAAACATCTGAAAAAGCAGTAGTGCGGTAATACTGTTGAACTCACTTGCGTTTGCTTCCTTTCTAACTGGAGGAATGCATTTTCAGCCTTCTGCTGCCATCATTAAATATTCAGCTCGAATGCAGCAACAATTCTTCTTTTTAAATCAAATTCTGGAAAAGGATTTCTTGCCAGGAGAAATGTTCTTTATGAAATCTCTTGGACATTTTGATCCCAAATTATCCACTTTTTCATGGTAGCATGGCCGAGCGGTCTAAGGCGCTGGATTAAGGCTCCAGTCTCTTTGGAGGCGTGGGTTCGAATCCCACTGCTGCCAGTTTTCAATTTTGAAAGCTCTCAAGTTGCTTTCTGAACATTTTAGTGGTCAGAAGAACTTGCTTTTGATGATGCTCAGAAATGGACTTTTTGGCCTTTTCTGAAACCGAACAAACTCTATAAGAAAAGGCTTTTGATGATATTCCCAAGATGTTATGGCACAGATTAAGCTACCCTGATGCGCTAGCTAAGTAGACATTAGGCGCACTCCACGATCTTGCACTTCAAAGCCTTCAATAGCCTAGAAACATCTGAAAAAGCAGTAGTGCGGTAATACTGTTGAACTCACTTGCGTTTGCTTCCTTTCTAACTGGAGGAATGCATTTTCAGCCTTCTGCTGCCATCATTAAATATTCAGCTCGAATGCAGCAACAATTCTTCTTTTTAAATCAAATTCTGGAAAAGGATTTCTTGCCAGGAGAAATGTTCTTTATGAAATCTCTTGGACATTTTGATCCAAAATTATCCAGTTTTTCATGGTAGCATGGCCGAGCGGTCTAAGGTGCTGGATTAAGGCTCCAGTCTCTTTGGAGGCGTGGGTTCGAATCCCACTGCTGCCAGTTTTCAATTTTGAAAGCTCTCAAGTTGCTTTCTGAACATTTTAGTGGTCAGAAGAACTTGCTTTTGATGATGCTCAGAAATGGACTTTTTGGCCTTTTCTGAAACCGAACAAACTCTATAAGAAAAGGCTTTTGATGATATTCCCAAGATGTTATGGCACAGATTAAGCTACCCTGATGCGCTAGCTAAGTAGACATTAGGCGCACTCCACGATCTTGCACTTCAAAGCCTTCAATAGCCTAGAAACATCTGAAAAAGCAGTAGTGCGGTAATACTGTTGAACTCACTTGCGTTTGCTTCCTTTCTAACTGGAGGAATGCATTTTCAGCCTTCTGCTGCCATCATTAAATATTCAGCTCGAATGCAGCAACAATTCTTCTTTTTAAATCAAATTCTGGAAAAGGATTTCTTGCCAGGAGAAATGTTCTTTATGAAATCTCTTGGACATTTTGATCCAAAATTATCCAGTTTTTCATGGTAGCATGGCCGAGCGGTCTAAGGTGCTGGATTAAGGCTCCAGTCTCTTTGGAGGCGTGGGTTCGAATCCCACTGCTGCCAGTTTTCAATTTTGAAAGCTCTCAAGTTGCTTTCTGAACATTTTAGTGGTCAGAAGAACTTGCTTTTGATGATGCTCAGAAATGGACTTTTTGGCCTTTTCTGAAACCGAACAAACTCTATAAGAAAAGGATTTTGATGATATTCCCAAGATGTTATGGCACAGATTAAGCTACCCTGATGCGCTAGCTAAGTAGACATTAGGCGCACTCCACGATCTTGCACTTCAAAGCCTTCAATAGCCTAGAAACATCTGAAAAAGCAGTAGTGCGGTAATACTGTTGAACTCACTTGCGTTTGCTTCCTTTCTAACTGGAGGAATGCATTTTCAGCCTTCTGCTGCCATCATTAAATATTCAGCTCGAATGCAGCAACAATTCTTCTTTTTAAATCAAATTCTGGAAAAGGATTTCTTGCCAGGAGAAATGTTCTTTATGAAATCTCTTGGACATTTTGATCCAAAATTATCCAGTTTTTCATGGTAGCATGGCCGAGCGGTCTAAGGTGCTGGATTAAGGCTCCAGTCTCTTTGGAGGCGTGGGTTCGAATCCCACTGCTGCCAGTTTTCAATTTTGAAAGCTCTCAAGTTGCTTTCTGAACATTTTAGTGGTCAGAAGAACTTGCTTTTGATGATGCTCAGAAATGGACTTTTTGGCCTTTTCTGAAACCGAACAAACTCTATAAGAAAAGGCTTTTGATGATATTCCCAAGATGTTATGGCACAGATTAAGCTACCCTGATGCGCTAGCTAAGTAGACATTAGGCGCACTCCACGATCTTGCACTTCAAAGCCTTCAATAGCCTAGAAACATCTGAAAAAGCAGTAGTGCGGTAATACTGTTGAACTCACTTGCGTTTGCTTCCTTTCTAACTGGAGGAATGCATTTTCAGCCTTCTGCTGCCATCATTAAATATTCAGCTCGAATGCAGCAACAATTCTTCTTTTTAAATCAAATTCTGGAAAAGGATTTCTTGCCAGGAGAAATGTTCTTTATGAAATCTCTTGGACATTTTGATCCAAAATTATCCACTTTTTCATGGTAGCATGGCCGAGCGGTCTAAGGCGCTGGATTAAGGCTCCAGTCTCTTTGGAGGCGTGGGTTCGAATCCCACTGCTGCCAGTTTTCAATTTTGAAAGCTCTCAAGTTGCTTTCTGAACATTTTAGTGGTCAGAAGAACTTGCTTTTGATGATGCTCAGAAATGGACTTTTTGGCCTTCTCTGAAACCGAACAAACTCTATAAGAAAAGGCTTTTGATGATATTCCCAAGATGTTATGGCACAGATTAAGCTACCCTGATGCGCTAGCTAAGTAGACATTAGGCGCACTCCACGATCTTGCACTTCAAAGCCTTCAATAGCCTAGAAACATCTGAAAAAGCAGTAGTGCGGTAATACTGTTGAACTCACTTGCGTTTGCTTCCTTTCTAACTGGAGGAATGCATTTTCAGCCTTCTGCTGCCATCATTAAATATTCAGCTCGAATGCAGCAACAATTCTTCTTTTTAAATCAAATTCTGGAAAAGGATTTCTTGCCAGGAGAAATGTTCTTTATGAAATCTCTTGGACATTTTGATGCCAAATTATCCACTTTTTCATGGTAGCATGGCCGAGCGGTCTAACGCGCTGGATTAAGGCTCCAGTCTCTTTGGAGGCGTGGGTTCGAACCACACTGCTGCCAGTTTTCAATCTTGAAAGCTCTCAAGTTGCTTTCTGAACATTTTAGTGGTCAGAAGAACTTGCTTTTGATGATGCTCAGAAATGGACTTTTTGGCCTTTTCTGAAACCGAACAAACTCTATAAGAAAAGGCTTTTGATGATATTCCCAAGATGTTATGGCACAGATTAAGCTACCCTGATGCGCTAGCTAAGTAGACATTAGGCGCACTCCACGATCTTGCACTTCAAAGCCTTCAATAGCCTAGAAACATCTGAAAAAGCAGTAGTGCGGTAATACTGTTGAACTCACTTGCGTTTGCTTCCTTTCTAACTGGAGGAATGCATTTTCAGCCTTCTGCTGCCATCATTAAATATTCAGCTCGAATGCAGCAACAATTCTTCTTTTTAAATCAAATTCTGGAAAAGGATTTCTTGCCAGGAGAAATGTTCTTTATGAAATCTCTTGGACATTTTGATCCAAAATTATCCAGTTTTTCATGGTAGCATGGCCGAGCGGTCTAAGGCGCTGGATTAAGGCTCCAGTCTCTTTGGAGGCGTGGGTTCGAATCCCACTGCTGCCAGTTTTCAATTGCTTTCTGAACATTTTAGTGGTCAGAAGAACTTGCTTTTGATGATGCTCAGAAATGGACTTTTTGGCCTTTTCTGAAACCGAACAAACTCTATAAGAAAAGGCTTTTGATGATATTCCCAAGATGTTATGGCACAGATTAAGCTACCCTGATGCGCTAGCTAAGTAGACATTAGGCGCACTCCACGATCTTGCACTTCAAAGCCTTCAATAGCCTAGAAACATCTGAAAAAGCAGTAGTGCGGTAATACTGTTGAACTCACTTGCGTTTGCTTCCTTTCTAACTGGAGGAATGCATTTTCAGCCTTCTGCTGCCATCATTAAATATTCAGCTCGAATGCAGCAACAATTCTTCTTTTTAAATCAAATTCTGGAAAAGGATTTCTTGCCAGGAGAAATGTTCTTTATGAAATCTCTTGGACATTTTGATGCCAAATTATCCACTTTTTCATGGTAGCATGGCCGAGCGGTCTAACGCGCTGGATTAAGGCTCCAGTCTCCTTGGAGGCGTGGGTTCGAATCTCACTGCTGCCAGTTTTCAATTTTGAAAGCTCTCAAGTTGCTTTCTGAACATTTTAGTGGTCAGAAGAACTTGCTTTTGATGATGCTCAGAAATGGACTTTTTGGCCTTTTCTGAAACCGAACAAACTCTATAAGAAAAGGCTTTTGATGATATTCCCAAGATGTTATGGCACAGATTAAGCTACCCTGATGCGCTAGCTAAGTAGACATTAGGCGCACTCCACGATCTTGCACTTCAAAGCCTTCAATAGCCTAGAAACATCTGAAAAAGCAGTAGTGCGGTAATACTGTTGAACTCACTTGCGTTTGCTTCCTTTCTAACTGGAGGAATGCATTTTCAGCCTTCTGCTGCCATCATTAAATATTCAGCTCGAATGCAGCAACAATTCTTCTTTTTAAATCAAATTCTGGAAAAGGATTTCTTGCCAGGAGAAATGTTCTTTATGAAATCTCTTGGACATTTTGATCCAAAATTATCCAGTTTTTCATGGTAGCATGGCCGAGCGGTCTAAGGCGCTGGATTAAGGCTCCAGTCTCTTTGGAGGCGTGGGTTCGAATCCCACTGCTGCCAGTTTTCAATTTTGAAAGCTCTCAAGTTGCTTTCTGAACATTTTAGTGGTCAGAAGAACTTGCTTTTGATGATGCTCAGAAATGGACTTTTTGGCCTTTTCTGAAACCGAACAAACTCTATAAGAAAAGGCTTTTGATGATATTCCCAAGATGTTATGGCACAGATTAAGCTACCCTGATGCGCTAGCTAAGTAGACATTAGGCGCACTCCACGATCTTGCACTTCAAAGCCTTCAATAGCCTAGAAACATCTGAAAAAGCAGTAGTGCGGTAATACTGTTGAACTCACTTGCGTTTGCTTCCTTTCTAACTGGAGGAATGCATTTTCAGCCTTCTGCTGCCATCATTAAATATTCAGCTCGAATGCAGCAACAATTCTTCTTTTTAAATCAAATTCTGGAAAAGGATTTCTTGCCAGGAGAAATGTTCTTTATGAAATCTCTTGGACATTTTGATCCAAAATTATCCACTTTTTCATGGTAGCATGGCCGAGCGGTCTAAGGCGCTGGATTAAGGCTCCAGTCTCTTTGGAGGCGTGGGTTCGAATCCCACTGCTGCCAGTTTTCAATTTTGAAAGCTCTCAAGTTGCTTTCTGAACATTTTAGTGGTCAGAAGAACTTGCTTTTGATGATGCTCAGAAATGGACTTTTTGGCCTTCTCTGAAACCGAACAAACTCTATAAGAAAAGGCTTTTGATGATATTCCCAAGATGTTATGGCACAGATTAAGCTACCCTGATGCGCTAGCTAAGTAGACATTAGGCGCACTCCACGATCTTGCACTTCAAAGCCTTCAATAGCCTAGAAACATCTGAAAAAGCAGTAGTGCGGTAATACTGTTGAACTCACTTGCGTTTGCTTCCTTTCTAACTGGAGGAATGCATTTTCAGCCTTCTGCTGCCATCATTAAATATTCAGCTCGAATGCAGCAACAATTCTTCTTTTTAAATCAAATTCTGGAAAAGGATTTCTTGCCAGGAGAAATGTTCTTTATGAAATCTCTTGGACATTTTGATGCCAAATTATCCACTTTTTCATGGTAGCATGGCCGAGCGGTCTAACGCGCTGGATTAAGGCTCCAGTCTCTTTGGAGGCGTGGGTTCGAACCACACTGCTGCCAGTTTTCAATCTTGAAAGCTCTCAAGTTGCTTTCTGAACATTTTAGTGGTCAGAAGAACTTGCTTTTGATGATGCTCAGAAATGGACTTTTTGGCCTTTTCTGAAACCGAACAAACTCTATAAGAAAAGGCTTTTGATGATATTCCCAAGATGTTATGGCACAGATTAAGCTACCCTGATGCGCTAGCTAAGTAGACATTAGGCGCACTCCACGATCTTGCACTTCAAAGCCTTCAATAGCCTAGAAACATCTGAAAAAGCAGTAGTGCGGTAATACTGTTGAACTCACTTGCGTTTGCTTCCTTTCTAACTGGAGGAATGCATTTTCAGCCTTCTGCTGCCATCATTAAATATTCAGCTCGAATGCAGCAACAATTCTTCTTTTTAAATCAAATTCTGGAAAAGGATTTCTTGCCAGGAGAAATGTTCTTTATGAAATCTCTTGGACATTTTGATCCAAAATTATCCAGTTTTTCATGGTAGCATGGCCGAGCGGTCTAAGGCGCTGGATTAAGGCTCCAGTCTCTTTGGAGGCGTGGGTTCGAATCCCACTGCTGCCAGTTTTCAATTGCTTTCTGAACATTTTAGTGGTCAGAAGAACTTGCTTTTGATGATGCTCAGAAATGGACTTTTTGGCCTTTTCTGAAACCGAACAAACTCTATAAGAAAAGGCTTTTGATGATATTCCCAAGATGTTATGGCACAGATTAAGCTACCCTGATGCGCTAGCTAAGTAGACATTAGGCGCACTCCACGATCTTGCACTTCAAAGCCTTCAATAGCCTAGAAACATCTGAAAAAGCAGTAGTGCGGTAATACTGTTGAACTCACTTGCGTTTGCTTCCTTTCTAACTGGAGGAATGCATTTTCAGCCTTCTGCTGCCATCATTAAATATTCAGCTCGAATGCAGCAACAATTCTTCTTTTTAAATCAAATTCTGGAAAAGGATTTCTTGCCAGGAGAAATGTTCTTTATGAAATCTCTTGGACATTTTGATGCCAAATTATCCACTTTTTCATGGTAGCATGGCCGAGTGGTCTAACGCGCTGGATTAAGGCTCCAGTCTCTTTTTAGGCGTGGGTTCGAATCTCACTGCTGCCAGTTTTCAATTTTGAAAGCTCTCAAGTTGCTTTCTGAACATTTTAGTGGTCAGAAGAACTTGCTTTTGATGATGCTCAGAAATGGACTTTTTGGCCTTTTCTGAAACCGAACAAACTCTATAAGAAAAGGCTTTTGATGATATTCCCAAGATGTTATGGCACAGATTAAGCTACCCTGATGCGCTAGCTAAGTAGACATTAGGCGCACTCCACGATCTTGCACTTCAAAGCCTTCAATAGCCTAGAAACATCTGAAAAAGCAGTAGTGCGGTAATACTGTTGAACTCACTTGCGTTTGCTTCCTTTCTAACTGGAGGAATGCATTTTCAGCCTTCTGCTGCCATCATTAAATATTCAGCTCGAATGCAGCAACAATTCTTCTTTTTAAATCAAATTCTGGAAAAGGATTTCTTGCCAGGAGAAATGTTCTTTATGAAATCTCTTGGACATTTTGATCCAAAATTATCCAGTTTTTCATGGTAGCATGGCCGAGCGGTCTAAGGCGCTGGATTAAGGCTCCAGTCTCTTTGGAGGTGTGGGTTCGAATCCCACTGCTGCCAGTTTTCAATTTTGAAAGCTCTCAAGTTGCTTTCTGAACATTTTAGTGGTCAGAAGAACTTGCTTTTGATGATGCTCAGAAATGGACTTTTTGGCCTTTTCTGAAACCGAACAAACTCTATAAGAAAAGGCTTTTGATGATATTCCCAAGATGTTATGGCACAGATTAAGCTACCCTGATGCGCTAGCTAAGTAGACATTAGGCGCACTCCACGATCTTGCACTTCAAAGCCTTCAATAGCCTAGAAACATCTGAAAAAGCAGTAGTGCGGTAATACTGTTGAACTCACTTGCGTTTGCTTCCTTTCTAACTGGAGGAATGCATTTTCAGCCTTCTGCTGCCATCATTAAATATTCAGCTCGAATGCAGCAACAATTCTTCTTTTTAAATCAAATTCTGGAAAAGGATTTCTTGCCAGGAGAAATGTTCTTTATGAAATCTCTTGGACATTTTGATCCAAAATTATCCAGTTATTCATGGTAGCATGGCCGAGCGGTCTAAGGCGCTGGATTAAGGCTCCAGTCTCTTTGGAGGCGTGGGTTCGAATCCCACTGCTGCCAGTTTTCAATTTTGAAAGCTCTCAAGTTGCTTTCTGAACATTTTAGTGGTCAGAAGAACTTGCTTTTGATGATGCTCAGAAATGGACTTTTTGGCCTTTTCTGAAACCGAACAAACTGTATAAGAAAAGGCTTTTGATGATATTCCCAAGATGTTATGGCACAGATTAAGCTACCCCGATGCGCTAGCTAAGTAGACATTAGGCGCACTCCACGATCTTGCACTTCAAAGCCTTCAATAGCCTAGAAACATCTGAAAAAGCAGTAGTGCGGTAATACTGTTGAACTCACTTGCGTTTGCTTCCTTTCTAACTGGAGGAATGCATTTTCAGCCTTCTGCTACCATCATTAAATATTCAGCTCGAATGCAGCAACAATTCTTCTTTTTAAATCAAATTCTGGAAAAGGATTTCTTGCCAGGAGAAATGTTCTTTATGAAATCTCTTGGACATTTTGATCCCAAATTATCCACTTTTTCATGGTAGCATGGCCGAGCGGTCTAAGGCGCTGGATTAAGGCTCCAGTCTCTTTGGAGGCGTGGGTTCGAATCCTACTGCTGCCAGTTTTCAATTTTGAAAGCTCTCAAGTTGCTTTCTGAGCATTTTAGTGGTCAGAAGAACTTGCTTTTGATGATGCTCAGAAATGGACTTTTTGGCCTTTTCTGAAACCGAACAAACTCTATAAGAAAAGGCTTTTGATGATATTCCCAAGATGTTATGGCACAGATTAAGCTACCCTGATGCGCTAGCTAAGTAGACATTAGGCGCACTCCACGATCTTGCACTTCAAAGCCTTCAATAGCCTAGAAACATCTGAAAAAGCAGTAGTGCGGTAATACTGTTGAACTCACTTGCGTTTGCTTCCTTTCTAACTGGAGGAATGCATTTTCAGCCTTCTGCTGCCATCATTAAATATTCAGCTCGAATGCAGCAACAATTCTTCTTTTTAAATCAAATTCTGGAAAAGGATTTCTTGCCAGGAGAAATGTTCTTTATGAAATCTCTTGGACATTTTGATCCAAAATTATCCAGTTTTTCATGGTAGCATGGCCGAGCGGTCTAAGGCGCTGGATTAAGGCTCCAGTCTCTTTGGAGGCGTGGGTTCGAATCCCACTGCTGCCAGTTTTCAATTTTGAAAGCTCTCAAGTTGCTTTCTGAACATTTTAGTGGTCAGAAGAACTTGCTTTTGATGATGCTCAGAAATGGACTTTTTGGCCTTTTCTGAAACCGAACAAACTGTATAAGAAAAGGCTTTTGATGATATTCCCAAGATGTTATGGCACAGATTAAGCTACCCCGATGCGCTAGCTAAGTAGACATTAGGCGCACTCCACGATCTTGCACTTCAAAGCCTTCAATAGCCTAGAAACATCTGAAAAAGCAGTAGTGCGGTAATACTGTTGAACTCACTTGCGTTTGCTTCCTTTCTAACTGGAGGAATGCATTTTCAGCCTTCTGCTACCATCATTAAATATTCAGCTCGAATGCAGCAACAATTCTTCTTTTTAAATCAAATTCTGGAAAAGGATTTCTTGCCAGGAGAAATGTTCTTTATGAAATCTCTTGGACATTTTGATCCCAAATTATCCACTTTTTCATGGTAGCATGGCCGAGCGGTCTAAGGCGCTGGATTAAGGCTCCAGTCTCTTTGGAGGCGTGGGTTCGAATCCTACTGCTGCCAGTTTTCAATTTTGAAAGCTCTCAAGTTGCTTTCTGAGCATTTTAGTGGTCAGAAGAACTTGCTTTTGATGATGCTCAGAAATGGACTTTTTGGCCTTTTCTGAAACCGAACAAACTCTATAAGAAAAGGCTTTTGATGATATTCCCAAGATGTTATGGCACAGATTAAGCTACCCTGATGCGCTAGCTAAGTAGACATTAGGCGCACTCCACGATCTTGCACTTCAAAGCCTTCAATAGCCTAGAAACATCTGAAAAAGCAGTAGTGCGGTAATACTGTTGAACTCACTTGCGTTTGCTTCCTTTCTAACTGGAGGAATGCATTTTCAGCCTTCTGCTGCCATCATTAAATATTCAGCTCGAATGCAGCAACAATTCTTCTTTTTAAATCAAATTCTGGAAAAGGATTTCTTGCCAGGAGAAATGTTCTTTATGAAATCTCTTGGACATTTTGATCCAAAATTATCCACTTTTTCATGGTAGCATGGCCGAGCGGTCTAAGGCGCTGGATTAAGGCTCCAGTCTCTTTGGAGGCGTGGGTTCGAATCCCACTGCTGCCAGTTTTCAATTTTGAAAGCTCTCAAGTTGCTTTCTGAACATTTTAGTGGTCAGAAGAACTTGCTTTTGATGATGCTCAGAAATGGACTTTTTGGCCTTTTCTGAAACCGAACAAACTCTATAAGAAAAGGCTTTTGATGATATTCCCAAGATGTTATGGCACAGATTAAGCTACCCTGATGCGCTAGCTAAGTAGACATTAGGCGCACTCCACGATCTTGCACTTCAAAGCCTTCAATAGCCTAGAAACATCTGAAAAAGCAGTAGTGCGGTAATACTGTTGAACTCACTTGCGTTTGCTTCCTTTCTAACTGGAGGAATGCATTTTCAGCCTTCTGCTGCCATCATTAAATATTCAGCTCGAATGCAGCAACAATTCTTCTTTTTAAATCAAATTCTGGAAAAGGATTTCTTGCCAGGAGAAATGTTCTTTATGAAATCTCTTGGACATTTTGATCCCAAATTATCCACTTTTTCATGGTAGCATGGCCGAGCGGTCTAAGGCGCTGGATTAAGGCTCCAGTCTCTTTGGAGGCGTGGGTTCGAACCACACTGCTGCCAGTTTTCAATTTTGAAAGCTCTCAAGTTGCTTTCTGAACATTTTAGTGGTCAGAAGAACTTGCTTTTGATGATGCTCAGAAATGGACTTTTTGGCCTTTTCTGAAACCGGACAAACTCTATAAGAAAAGGCTTTTGATGATATTCCCAAGATGTTATGGCACAGATTAAGCTACCCTGATGCGCTAGCTAAGTAGACATTAGGCGCACTCCACGATCTTGCACTTCAAAGCCTTCAATAGCCTAGAAACATCTGAAAAAGCAGTAGTGCGGTAATACTGTTGAACTCACGTGCGTTTGCTTCCTTTCTAACTGGAGGAATGCATTTTCAGCCTTCTGCTGCCATCATTAAATATTCAGCTCGAATGCAGCAACAATTCTTCTTTTTAAATCAAATTCTGGAAAAGGATTTCTTGCCAGGAGAAATGTTCTTTATGAAATCTCTTGGACATTTTGATCCAAAATTATCCACTTTTTCATGGTAGCATGGCCGAGCGGTCTAAGGCGCTGGATTAAGGCTCCAGTCTCTTTGGAGGCGTGGGTTCGAATCCCACTGCTGCCAGTTTTCAATTTTGAAAGCTCTCAAGTTGCTTTCTGAACATTTTAGTGGTCAGAAGAACTTGCTTTTGATGATGCTCAGAAATGGACTTTTTGGCCTTTTCTGAAACCGAACAAACTCTATAAGAAAAGGCTTTTGATGATATTCCCAAGATGTTATGGCACAGATTAAGCTACCCTGATGCGCTAGCTAAGTAGACATTAGGCGCACTCCACGATCTTGCACTTCAAAGCCTTCAATAGCCTAGAAACATCTGAAAAAGCAGTAGTGCGGTAATACTGTTGAACTCACGTGCGTTTGCTTCCTTTCTAACTGGAGGAATGCATTTTCAGCCTTCTGCTGCCATCATTAAATATTCAGCTCGAATGCAGCAACAATTCTTCTTTTTAAATCAAATTCTGGAAAAGGATTTCTTGCCAGGAGAAATGTTCTTTATGAAATCTCTTGGACATTTTGATCCAAAATTATCCACTTTTTCATGGTAGCATGGCCGAGCGGTCTAAGGCGCTGGATTAAGGCTCCAGTCTCTTTGGAGGCGTGGGTTCGAATCCCACTGCTGCCAGTTTTCAATTTTGAAAGCTCTCAAGTTGCTTTCTGAACATTTTAGTGGTCAGAAGAACTTGCTTTTGATGATGCTCAGAAATGGACTTTTTGGCCTTTTCTGAAACCGAACAAACTCTATAAGAAAAGGCTTTTGATGATATTCCCAAGATGTTATGGCACAGATTAAGCTACCCTGATGCGCTAGCTAAGTAGACATTAGGCGCACTCCACGATCTTGCACTTCAAAGCCTTCAATAGCCTAGAAACATCTGAAAAAGCAGTAGTGCGGTAATACTGTTGAACTCACTTGCGTTTGCTTCCTTTCTAACTGGAGGAATGCATTTTCAGCCTTCTGCTGCCATCATTAAATATTCAGCTCGAATGCAGCAACAATTCTTCTTTTTAAATCAAATTCTGGAAAAGGATTTCTTGCCAGGAGAAATGTTCTTTATGAAATCTCTTGGACATTTTGATCCAAAATTATCCAGTTTTTCATGGTAGCATGGCCGAGCGGTCTAAGGCGCTGGATTAAGGCTCCAGTCTCTTTGGAGGCGTGGGTTCGAATCCCACTGCTGCCAGTTTTCAATTTTGAAAGCTCTCAAGTTGCTTTCTGAACATTTTAGTGGTCAGAAGAACTTGCTTTTGATGATGCTCAGAAATGGACTTTTTGGCCTTTTCTGAAACCGAACAAACTCTATAAGAAAAGGCTTTTGATGATATTCCCAAGATGTTATGGCACAGATTAAGCTACCCTGATGCGCTAGCTAAGTAGACATTAGGCGCACTCCACGATCTTGCACTTCAAAGCCTTCAATAGCCTAGAAACATCTGAAAAAGCAGTAGTGCGGTAATACTGTTGAACTCACTTGCGTTTGCTTCCTTTCTAACTGGAGGAATGCATTTTCAGCCTTCTGCTGCCATCATTAAATATTCAGCTCGAATGCAGCAACAATTCTTCTTTTTAAATCAAATTCTGGAAAAGGATTTCTTGCCAGGAGAAATGTTCTTTATGAAATCTCTTGGACATTTTGATCCAAAATTATCCACTTTTTCATGGTAGCATGGCCGAGCGGTCTAAGGCGCTGGATTAAGGCTCCAGTCTCTTTGGAGGCGTGGGTTCGAATCCCACTGCTGCCAGTTTTCAATTGCTTTCTGAACATTTTAGTGGTCAGAAGAACTTGCTTTTGATGATGCTCAGAAATGGACTTTTTGGCCTTCTCTGAAACCGAACAAACTCTATAAGAAAAGGCTTTTGGTGATATTCCCAAGATGTTATGGCACAGATTAAGCTACCCTGATGCGCTAGCTAAGTAGACATTAGGCGCACTCCACGATCTTGCACTTCAAAGCCTTCAATAGCCTAGAAACATCTGAAAAAGCAGTAGTGCGGTAATACTGTTGAACTCACTTGCGTTTGCTTCCTTTCTAACTGGAGGAATGCATTTTCAGCCTTCTGCTGCCATCATTAAATATTCAGCTCGAATGCAGCAACAATTCTTCTTTTTAAATCAAATTCTGGAAAAGGATTTCTTGCCAGGAGAAATGTTCTTTATGAAATCTCTTGGACATTTTGATGCCAAATTATCCACTTTTTCATGGTAGCATGGCCGAGCGGTCTAACGCGCTGGATTAAGGCTCCAGTCTCTTTGGAGGCGTCGGTTCGAACCACACTGCTGCCAGTTTTCAATCTTGAAAGCTCTCAAGTTGCTTTCTGAACATTTTAGTGGTCAGAAGAACTTGCTTTTGATGATGCTCAGAAATGGACTTTTTGGCCTTTTCTGAAACCGAACAAACTCTATAAGAAAAGGCTTTTGATGATATTCCCAAGATGTTATGGCACAGATTAAGCTACCCTGATGCGCTAGCTAAGTAGACATTAGGCGCACTCCACGATCTTGCACTTCAAAGCCTTCAATAGCCTAGAAACATCTGAAAAAGCAGTAGTGCGGTAATACTGTTGAACTCACTTGCGTTTGCTTCCTTTCTAACTGGAGGAATGCATTTTCAGCCTTCTGCTGCCATCATTAAATATTCAGCTCGAATGCAGCAACAATTCTTCTTTTTAAATCAAATTCTGGAAAAGGATTTCTTGCCAGGAGAAATGTTCTTTATGAAATCTCTTGGACATTTTGATCCAAAATTATCCAGTTTTTCATGGTAGCATGGCCGAGCGGTCTAAGGCGCTGGATTAAGGCTCCAGTCTCTTTGGAGGCGTGGGTTCGAATCCCACTGCTGCCAGTTTTCAATTGCTTTCTGAACATTTTAGTGGTCAGAAGAACTTGCTTTTGATGATGCTCAGAAATGGACTTTTTGGCCTTTTCTGAAACCGAACAAACTCTATAAGAAAAGGCTTTTGATGATATTCCCAAGATGTTATGGCACAGATTAAGCTACCCTGATGCGCTAGCTAAGTAGACATTAGGCGCACTCCACGATCTTGCACTTCAAAGCCTTCAATAGCCTAGAAACATCTGAAAAAGCAGTAGTGCGGTAATACTGTTGAACTCACTTGCGTTTGCTTCCTTTCTAACTGGAGGAATGCATTTTCAGCCTTCTGCTGCCATCATTAAATATTCAGCTCGAATGCAGCAACAATTCTTCTTTTTAAATCAAATTCTGGAAAAGGATTTCTTGCCAGGAGAAATGTTCTTTATGAAATCTCTTGGACATTTTGATGCCAAATTATCCACTTTTTCATGGTAGCATGGCCGAGCGGTCTAACGCGCTGGATTAAGGCTCCAGTCTCTTTGGAGGCGTGGGTTCGAATCTCACTGCTGCCAGTTTTCAATTTTGAAAGCTCTCAAGTTGCTTTCTGAACATTTTAGTGGTCAGAAGAACTTGCTTTTGATGATGCTCAGAAATGGACTTTTTGGCCTTTTCTGAAACCGAACAAACTCTATAAGAAAAGGCTTTTGATGATATTCCCAAGATGTTATGGCACAGATTAAGCTACCCTGATGCGCTAGCTAAGTAGACATTAGGCGCACTCCACGATCTTGCACTTCAAAGCCTTCAATAGCCTAGAAACATCTGAAAAAGCAGTAGTGCGGTAATACTGTTGAACTCACTTGCGTTTGCTTCCTTTCTAACTGGAGGAATGCATTTTCAGCCTTCTGCTGCCATCATTAAATATTCAGCTCGAATGCAGCAACAATTCTTCTTTTTAAATCAAATTCTGGAAAAGGATTTCTTGCCAGGAGAAATGTTCTTTATGAAATCTCTTGGACATTTTGATCCAAAATTATCCAGTTTTTCATGGTAGCATGGCCGAGCGGTCTAAGGCGCTGGATTAAGGCTCCAGTCTCTTTGGAGGTGTGGGTTCGAATCCCACTGCTGCCAGTTTTCAATTTTGAAAGCTCTCAAGTTGCTTTCTGAACATTTTAGTGGTCAGAAGAACTTGCTTTTGATGATGCTCAGAAATGGACTTTTTGGCCTTTTCTGAAACCGAACAAACTCTATAAGAAAAGGCTTTTGATGATATTCCCAAGATGTTATGGCACAGATTAAGCTACCCTGATGCGCTAGCTAAGTAGACATTAGGCGCACTCCACGATCTTGCACTTCAAAGCCTTCAATAGCCTAGAAACATCTGAAAAAGCAGTAGTGCGGTAATACTGTTGAACTCACTTGCGTTTGCTTCCTTTCTAACTGGAGGAATGCATTTTCAGCCTTCTGCTGCCATCATTAAATATTCAGCTCGAATGCAGCAACAATTCTTCTTTTTAAATCAAATTCTGGAAAAGGATTTCTTGCCAGGAGAAATGTTCTTTATGAAATCTCTTGGACATTTTGATCCAAAATTATCCACTTTTTCATGGTAGCATGGCCGAGCGGTCTAAGGCGCTGGATTAAAGCTCCAGTCTCTTTGGAGGTGTGGGTTCGAATCCCACTGCTGCCAGTTTTCAATTTTGAAAGCTCTCAAGTTGCTTTCTGAACATTTTAGTGGTCAGAAGAACTTGCTTTTGATGATGCTCAGAAATGGACTTTTTGGCCTTTTCTGAAACCGAACAAACTCTATAAGAAAAGGCTTTTGATGATATTCCCAAGATGTTATGGCACAGATTAAGCTACCCTGATGCGCTAGCTAAGTAGACATTAGGCGCACTCCACGATCTTGCACTTCAAAGCCTTCAATAGCCTAGAAACATCTGAAAAAGCAGTAGTGCGGTAATACTGTTGAACTCACTTGCGTTTGCTTCCTTTCTAACTGGAGGAATGCATTTTCAGCCTTCTGCTGCCATCATTAAATATTCAGCTCGAATGCAGCAACAATTCTTCTTTTTAAATCAAATTCTGGAAAAGGATTTCTTGCCAGGAGAAATGTTCTTTATGAAATCTCTTGGACATTTTGATCCAAAATTATCCACTTTTTCATGGTAGCATGGCCGAGCGGTCTAAGGTGCTGGATTTAGGCTCCAGTCTCTTTGGAGGCGTGGGTTCGAATCCCACTGCTGCCAGTTTTCAACTTTGAAAGCTCTCAAGTTGCTTTCTGAACATTTTAGTGGTCAGAAGAACTTGCTTTTGAGGATGCTCAGAAATGGACTTTTTGGCCTTTTCTGAAACCGAACAAACTCTATAAGAAAAGGCTTTTGATGATATTTCCAAGATGTTATGGCACAGATTAAGCTACCCCGATGCGCTAGCTAAGTAGACATTAGGCGCACTCCACGATCTTGCACTTCAAAGCCTTCAATAGCCTAGAAACATCTGAAAAAGCAGTAGTGCGGTAATACTGTTGAACTCACTTGCGTTTGCTTCCTTTCTAACTGGAGGAATGCATTTTCAGCCTTCTGCTGCCATCATTAAATATTCAGCTCGAATGCAGCAACAATTCTTCTTTTTAAATCAAATTCTGGAAAAGGATTTCTTGCCAGGAGAAATGTTCTTTATGAAATCTCTTGGACATTTTGATCCAAAATTATCCAGTTTTTCATGGTAGCATGGCCGAGCGGTCTAAGGCGCTGGATTAAGGCTCCAGTCTCTTTGGAGGCGTGGGTTCGAATCCCACTGCTGCCAGTTTTCAATTTTGAAAGCTCTCAAGTTGCTTTCTGAACATTTTAGTGGTCAGAAGAACTTGCTTTTGATGATGCTCAGAAATGGACTTTTTGGCCTTTTCTGAAACCGAACAAACTCTATAAGAAAAGGCTTTTGATGATATTCCCAAGATGTTATGGCACAGATTAAGCTACCCTGATGCGCTAGCTAAGTAGACATTAGGCGCACTCCACGATCTTGCACTTCAAAGCCTTCAATAGCCTAGAAACATCTGAAAAAGCAGTAGTGCGGTAATACTGTTGAACTCACTTGCGTTTGCTTCCTTTCTAACTGGAGGAATGCATTTTCAGCCTTCTGCTGCCATCATTAAATATTCAGCTCGAATGCAGCAACAATTCTTCTTTTTAAATCAAATTCTGGAAAAGGATTTCTTGCCAGGAGAAATGTTCTTTATGAAATCTCTTGGACATTTTGATCCCAAATTATCCACTTTTTCATGGTAGCATGGCCGAGCGGTCTAAGGCGCTGGATTAAGGCTCCAGTCTCTTTGGAGGCGTGGGTTCGAATCCCACTGCTGCCAGTTTTCAATTTTGAAAGCTCTCAAGTTGCTTTCTGAACATTTTAGTGGTCAGAAGAACTTGCTTTTGATGATGCTCAGAAATGGACTTTTTGGCCTTTTCTGAAACCGAACAAACTCTATAAGAAAAGGCTTTTGATGATATTCCCAAGATGTTATGGCACAGATTAAGCTACCCTGATGCGCTAGCTAAGTAGACATTAGGCGCACTCCACGATCTTGCACTTCAAAGCCTTCAATAGCCTAGAAACATCTGAAAAAGCAGTAGTGCGGTAATACTGTTGAACTCACTTGCGTTTGCTTCCTTTCTAACTGGAGGAATGCATTTTCAGCCTTCTGCTGCCATCATTAAATATTCAGCTCGAATGCAGCAACAATTCTTCTTTTTAAATCAAATTCTGGAAAAGGATTTCTTGCCAGGAGAAATGTTCTTTATGAAATCTCTTGGACATTTTGATCCCAAATTATCCACTTTTTCATGGTAGCATGGCCGAGCGGTCTAAGGCGCTGGATTAAGGCTCCAGTCTCTTTGGAGGCGTGGGTTCGAATCCCACTGCTGCCAGTTTTCAATTTTGAAAGCTCTCAAGTTGCTTTCTGAACATTTTAGTGGTCAGAAGAACTTGCTTTTGATGATGCTCAGAAATGGACTTTTTGGCCTTTTCTGAAACCGAACAAACTCTATAAGAAAAGGCTTTTGATGATATTCCCAAGATGTTATGGCACAGATTAAGCTACCCTGATGCGCTAGCTAAGTAGACATTAGGCGCACTCCACGATCTTGCACTTCAAAGCCTTCAA
This sequence comes from Eleutherodactylus coqui, assembly GCF_035609145.1. NCBI lineage: Eukaryota > Metazoa > Chordata > Amphibia > Anura > Eleutherodactylidae > Eleutherodactylus > Eleutherodactylus coqui. The sequence goes on from NC_089849.1 coordinate 78,861,027, forward strand.
TAGCCTAGAAACATCTGAAAAAGCAGTAGTGCGGTAATACTGTTGAACTCACTTGCGTTTGCTTCCTTTCTAACTGGAGGAATGCATTTTCAGCCTTCTGCTGCCATCATTAAATATTCAGCTCGAATGCAGCAACAATTCTTCTTTTTAAATCAAATTCTGGAAAAGGATTTCTTGCCAGGAGAAATGTTCTTTATGAAATCTCTTGGACATTTTGATCCAAAATTATCCACTTTTTCATGGTAGCATGGCCGAGCGGTCTAAGGTGCTGGATTTAGGCTCCAGTCTCTTTGGAGGCGTGGGTTCGAATCCCACTGCTGCCAGTTTTCAACTTTGAAAGCTCTCAAGTTGCTTTCTGAACATTTTAGTGGTCAGAAGAACTTGCTTTTGAGGATGCTCAGAAATGGACTTTTTGGCCTTTTCTGAAACCGAACAAACTCTATAAGAAAAGGCTTTTGATGATATTTCCAAGATGTTATGGCACAGATTAAGCTACCCCGATGCGCTAGCTAAGTAGACATTAGGCGCACTCCACGATCTTGCACTTCAAAGCCTTCAATAGCCTAGAAACATCTGAAAAAGCAGTAGTGCGGTAATACTGTTGAACTCACTTGCGTTTGCTTCCTTTCTAACTGGAGGAATGCATTTTCAGCCTTCTGCTGCCATCATTAAATATTCAGCTCGAATGCAGCAACAATTCTTCTTTTTAAATCAAATTCTGGAAAAGGATTTCTTGCCAGGAGAAATGTTCTTTATGAAATCTCTTGGACATTTTGATCCAAAATTATCCAGTTTTTCATGGTAGCATGGCCGAGCGGTCTAAGGCGCTGGATTAAGGCTCCAGTCTCTTTGGAGGCGTGGGTTCGAATCCCACTGCTGCCAGTTTTCAATTTTGAAAGCTCTCAAGTTGCTTTCTGAACATTTTAGTGGTCAGAAGAACTTGCTTTTGATGATGCTCAGAAATGGACTTTTTGGCCTTTTCTGAAACCGAACAAACTGTATAAGAAAAGGCTTTTGATGATATTCCCAAGATGTTATGGCACAGATTAAGCTACCCCGATGCGCTAGCTAAGTAGACATTAGGCGCACTCCACGATCTTGCACTTCAAAGCCTTCAATAGCCTAGAAACATCTGAAAAAGCAGTAGTGCGGTAATACTGTTGAACTCACTTGCGTTTGCTTCCTTTCTAACTGGAGGAATGCATTTTCAGCCTTCTGCTACCATCATTAAATATTCAGCTCGAATGCAGCAACAATTCTTCTTTTTAAATCAAATTCTGGAAAAGGATTTCTTGCCAGGAGAAATGTTCTTTATGAAATCTCTTGGACATTTTGATCCAAAATTATCCACTTTTTCATGGTAGCATGGCCGAGCGGTCTAAGGCGCTGGATTAAGGCTCCAGTCTCTTTGGAGGTGTGGGTTCGAATCCCACTGCTGCCAGTTTTCAATTTTGAAAGCTCTCAAGTTGCTTTCTGAACATTTTAGTGGTCAGAAGAACTTGCTTTTGATGATGCTCAGAAATGGACTTTTTGGCCTTTTCTGAAACCGAACAAACTCTATAAGAAAAGGCTTTTGATGATATTCCCAAGATGTTATGGCACAGATTAAGCTACCCTGATGCGCTAGCTAAGTAGACATTAGGCGCACTCCACGATCTTGCACTTCAAAGCCTTCAATAGCCTAGAAACATCTGAAAAAGCAGTAGTGCGGTAATACTGTTGAACTCACTTGCGTTTGCTTCCTTTCTAACTGGAGGAATGCATTTTCAGCCTTCTGCTGCCATCATTAAATATTCAGCTCGAATGCAGCAACAATTCTTCTTTTTAAATCAAATTCTGGAAAAGGATTTCTTGCCAGGAGAAATGTTCTTTATGAAATCTCTTGGACATTTTGATCCAAAATTATCCACTTTTTCATGGTAGCATGGCCGAGCGGTCTAAGGTGCTGGATTTAGGCTCCAGTCTCTTTGGAGGCGTGGGTTCGAATCCCACTGCTGCCAGTTTTCAACTTTGAAAGCTCTCAAGTTGCTTTCTGAACATTTTAGTGGTCAGAAGAACTTGCTTTTGAGGATGCTCAGAAATGGACTTTTTGGCCTTTTCTGAAACCGAACAAACTCTATAAGAAAAGGCTTTTGATGATATTTCCAAGATGTTATGGCACAGATTAAGCTACCCCGATGCGCTAGCTAAGTAGACATTAGGCGCACTCCACGATCTTGCACTTCAAAGCCTTCAATAGCCTAGAAACATCTGAAAAAGCAGTAGTGCGGTAATACTGTTGAACTCACTTGCGTTTGCTTCCTTTCTAACTGGAGGAATGCATTTTCAGCCTTCTGCTGCCATCATTAAATATTCAGCTCGAATGCAGCAACAATTCTTCTTTTTAAATCAAATTCTGGAAAAGGATTTCTTGCCAGGAGAAATGTTCTTTATGAAATCTCTTGGACATTTTGATCCAAAATTATCCAGTTTTTCATGGTAGCATGGCCGAGCGGTCTAAGGCGCTGGATTAAGGCTCCAGTCTCTTTGGAGGCGTGGGTTCGAATCCCACTGCTGCCAGTTTTCAATTTTGAAAGCTCTCAAGTTGCTTTCTGAACATTTTAGTGGTCAGAAGAACTTGCTTTTGATGATGCTCAGAAATGGACTTTTTGGCCTTTTCTGAAACCGAACAAGCTCTATAAGAAAAGGCTTTTGATGATATTCCCAAGATGTTATGGCACAGATTAAGCTACCCTGATGCGCTAGCTAAGTAGACATTAGGCGCACTCCACGATCTTGCACTTCAAAGCCTTCAATAGCCTAGAAACATCTGAAAAAGCAGTAGTGCGGTAATACTGTTGAACTCACTTGCGTTTGCTTCCTTTCTAACTGGAGGAATGCATTTTCAGCCTTCTGCTGCCATCATTAAATATTCAGCTCGAATGCAGCAACAATTCTTCTTTTTAAATCAAATTCTGGAAAAGGATTTCTTGCCAGGAGAAATGTTCTTTATGAAATCTCTTGGACATTTTGATCCAAAATTATCCACTTTTTCATGGTAGCATGGCCGAGCGGTCTAAGGTGCTGGATTAAGGCTCCAGTCTCTTTGGAGGCGTGGGTTCGAATCCCACTGCTGCCAGTTTTCAATTTTGAAAGCTCTCAAGTTGCTTTCTGAACATTTTAGTGGTCAGAAGAACTTGCTTTTGATGATGCTC
>NC_089849.1:78869220-78871720 GCF_035609145.1 Eleutherodactylus coqui
TTTTGATGATGCTCAGAAATGGACTTTTTGGCCTTTTCTGAAACCGAACAAACTCTATAAGAAAAGGCTTTTGATGATATTCCCAAGATGTTATGGCACAGATTAAGCTACCCTGATGCGCTAGCTAAGTAGACATTAGGCGCACTCCACGATCTTGCACTTCAAAGCCTTCAATAGCCTAGAAACATCTGAAAAAGCAGTAGTGCGGTAATACTGTTGAACTCACGTGCGTTTGCTTCCTTTCTAACTGGAGGAATGCATTTTCAGCCTTCTGCTGCCATCATTAAATATTCAGCTCGAATGCAGCAACAATTCTTCTTTTTAAATCAAATTCTGGAAAAGGATTTCTTGCCAAGAGAAATGTTCTTTATGAAATCTCTTGGACATTTTGATCCCAAATTATCCACTTTTTCATGGTAGCATGGCCGAGCGGTCTAAGGCGCTGGATTAAGGCTCCAGTCTCTTTGGAGGCGTGGGTTCGAATCCCACTGCTGCCAGTTTTCAATTTTGAAAGCTCTCAAGTTGCTTTCTGAGCATTTTAGTGGTCAGAAGAACTTGCTTTTGATGATGCTCAGAAATGGACTTTTTGGCCTTTTCTGAAACCGAACAAACTCTATAAGAAAAGGCTTTTGATGATATTCCCAAGATGTTATGGCACAGATTAAGCTACCCTGATGCGCTAGCTAAGTAGACATTAGGCGCACTCCACGATCTTGCACTTCAAAGCCTTCAATAGCCTAGAAACATCTGAAAAAGCAGTAGTGCGGTAATACTGTTGAACTCACTTGCGTTTGCTTCCTTTCTAACTGGAGGAATGCATTTTCAGCCTTCTGCTGCCATCATTAAATATTCAGCTCGAATGCAGCAACAATTCTTCTTTTTAAATCAAATTCTGGAAAAGGATTTCTTGCCAGGAGAAATGTTCTTTATGAAATCTCTTGGACATTTTGATCCAAAATTATCCACTTTTTCATGGTAGCATGGCCGAGCGGTCTAAGGCGCTGGATTAAGGCTCCAGTCTCTTTGGAGGCGTGGGTTCGAATCCCACTGCTGCCAGTTTTCAATTTTGAAAGCTCTCAAGTTGCTTTCTGAACATTTTAGTGGTCAGAAGAACTTGCTTTTGATGATGCTCAGAAATGGACTTTTTGGCCTTTTCTGAAACCGAACAAACTGTATAAGAAAAGGCTTTTGATGATATTCCCAAGATGTTATGGCACAGATTAAGCTACCCTGATGCGCTAGCTAAGTAGACATTAGGCGCACTCCACGATCTTGCACTTCAAAGCCTTCAATAGCCTAGAAACATCTGAAAAAGCAGTAGTGCGGTAATACTGTTGAACTCACTTGCGTTTGCTTCCTTTCTAACTGGAGGAATGCATTTTCAGCCTTCTGCTGCCATCATTAAATATTCAGCTCGAATGCAGCAACAATTCTTCTTTTTAAATCAAATTCTGGAAAAGGATTTCTTGCCAGGAGAAATGTTCTTTATGAAATCTCTTGGACATTTTGATCCCAAATTATCCACTTTTTCATGGTAGCATGGCCGAGCGGTCTAAGGCGCTGGATTAAGGCTCCAGTCTCTTTGGAGGCGTGGGTTCGAACAACACTGCTGCCAGTTTTCAATTTTGAAAGCTCTCAAGTTGCTTTCTGAACATTTTAGTGGTCAGAAGAACTTGCTTTTGATGATGCTCAGAAATGGACTTTTTGGCCTTTTCTGAAACCGGACAAACTCTATAAGAAAAGGCTTTTGATGATATTCCCAAGATGTTATGGCACAGATTAAGCTACCCTGATGCGCTAGCTAAGTAGACATTAGGCGCACTCCACGATCTTGCACTTCAAAGCCTTCAATAGCCTAGAAACATCTGAAAAAGCAGTAGTGCGGTAATACTGTTGAACTCACGTGCGTTTGCTTCCTTTCTAACTGGAGGAATGCATTTTCAGCCTTCTGCTGCCATCATTAAATATTCAGCTCGAATGCAGCAACAATTCTTCTTTTTAAATCAAATTCTGGAAAAGGATTTCTTGCCAGGAGAAATGTTCTTTATGAAATCTCTTGGACATTTTGATCCAAAATTATCCACTTTTTCATGGTAGCATGGCCGAGCGGTCTAAGGCGCTGGATTAAGGCTCCAGTTTCTTTGGAGGCGTGGGTTCGAATCCCACTGCTGCCAGTTTTCAATTTTGAAAGCTCTCAAGTTGCTTTCTGAACATTTTAGTGGTCAGAAGAACTTGCTTTTGATGATGCTCAGAAATGGACTTTTTGGCCTTTTCTGAAACCGAACAAACTCTATAAGAAAAGGCTTTTGATGATATTCCCAAGATGTTATGGCACAGATTAAGCTACCCTGATGCGCTAGCTAAGTAGACATTAGGCGCACTCCACGATCTTGCACTTCAAAGCCTTCAATAGCCTAGAAACATCTGAAAAAGCAGTAGTGCGGTAATACTGTTGAACTCACTTGCGTTTGCTTCCTTTCTAACTGGAGGAATGCATTTT
>NC_089849.1:78876720-78909220 GCF_035609145.1 Eleutherodactylus coqui
GAGGAATGCATTTTCAGCCTTCTGCTGCCATCATTAAATATTCAGCTCGAATGCAGCAACAATTCTTCTTTTTAAATCAAATTCTGGAAAAGGATTTCTTGCCAGGAGAAATGTTCTTTATGAAATCTCTTGGACATTTTGATCCCAAATTATCCACTTTTTCATGGTAGCATGGCCGAGCGGTCTAAGGTGCTGGATTAAGGCTCCAGTCTCTTTGGAGGCGTGGGTTCGAACCACACTGCTGCCAGTTTTCAATTTTGAAAGCTCTCAAGTTGCTTTCTGAACATTTTAGTGGTCAGAAGAACTTGCTTTTGATGATGCTCAGAAATGGACTTTTTGGCCTTTTCTGAAACCGAACAAACTCTATAAGAAAAGGCTTTTGATGATATTCCCAAGATGTTATGGCACAGATTAAGCTACCCTGATGCGCTAGCTAAGTAGACATTAGGCGCACTCCACGATCTTGCACTTCAAAGCCTTCAATAGCCTAGAAACATCTGAAAAAGCAGTAGTGCGGTAATACTGTTGAACTCACGTGCGTTTGCTTCCTTTCTAACTGGAGGAATGCATTTTCAGCCTTCTGCTGCCATCATTAAATATTCAGCTCGAATGCAGCAACAATTCTTCTTTTTAAATCAAATTCTGGAAAAGGATTTCTTGCCAAGAGAAATGTTCTTTATGAAATCTCTTGGACATTTTGATCCCAAATTATCCACTTTTTCATGGTAGCATGGCCGAGCGGTCTAAGGCGCTGGATTAAGGCTCCAGTCTCTTTGGAGGCGTGGGTTCGAATCCCACTGCTGCCAGTTTTCAATTTTGAAAGCTCTCAAGTTGCTTTCTGAGCATTTTAGTGGTCAGAAGAACTTGCTTTTGATGATGCTCAGAAATGGACTTTTTGGCCTTTTCTGAAACCGAACAAACTCTATAAGAAAAGGCTTTTGATGATATTCCCAAGATGTTATGGCACAGATTAAGCTACCCTGATGCGCTAGCTAAGTAGACATTAGGCGCACTCCACGATCTTGCACTTCAAAGCCTTCAATAGCCTAGAAACATCTGAAAAAGCAGTAGTGCGGTAATACTGTTGAACTCACTTGCGTTTGCTTCCTTTCTAACTGGAGGAATGCATTTTCAGCCTTCTGCTGCCATCATTAAATATTCAGCTCGAATGCAGCAACAATTCTTCTTTTTAAATCAAATTCTGGAAAAGGATTTCTTGCCAGGAGAAATGTTCTTTATGAAATCTCTTGGACATTTTGATCCAAAATTATCCACTTTTTCATGGTAGCATGGCCGAGCGGTCTAAGGCGCTGGATTAAGGCTCCAGTCTCTTTGGAGGCGTGGGTTCGAATCCCACTGCTGCCAGTTTTCAATTTTGAAAGCTCTCAAGTTGCTTTCTGAACATTTTAGTGGTCAGAAGAACTTGCTTTTGATGATGCTCAGAAATGGACTTTTTGGCCTTTTCTGAAACCGAACAAACTGTATAAGAAAAGGCTTTTGATGATATTCCCAAGATGTTATGGCACAGATTAAGCTACCCTGATGCGCTAGCTAAGTAGACATTAGGCGCACTCCACGATCTTGCACTTCAAAGCCTTCAATAGCCTAGAAACATCTGAAAAAGCAGTAGTGCGGTAATACTGTTGAACTCACTTGCGTTTGCTTCCTTTCTAACTGGAGGAATGCATTTTCAGCCTTCTGCTGCCATCATTAAATATTCAGCTCGAATGCAGCAACAATTCTTCTTTTTAAATCAAATTCTGGAAAAGGATTTCTTGCCAGGAGAAATGTTCTTTATGAAATCTCTTGGACATTTTGATCCCAAATTATCCACTTTTTCATGGTAGCATGGCCGAGCGGTCTAAGGCGCTGGATTAAGGCTCCAGTCTCTTTGGAGGCGTGGGTTCGAACAACACTGCTGCCAGTTTTCAATTTTGAAAGCTCTCAAGTTGCTTTCTGAACATTTTAGTGGTCAGAAGAACTTGCTTTTGATGATGCTCAGAAATGGACTTTTTGGCCTTTTCTGAAACCGGACAAACTCTATAAGAAAAGGCTTTTGATGATATTCCCAAGATGTTATGGCACAGATTAAGCTACCCTGATGCGCTAGCTAAGTAGACATTAGGCGCACTCCACGATCTTGCACTTCAAAGCCTTCAATAGCCTAGAAACATCTGAAAAAGCAGTAGTGCGGTAATACTGTTGAACTCACGTGCGTTTGCTTCCTTTCTAACTGGAGGAATGCATTTTCAGCCTTCTGCTGCCATCATTAAATATTCAGCTCGAATGCAGCAACAATTCTTCTTTTTAAATCAAATTCTGGAAAAGGATTTCTTGCCAGGAGAAATGTTCTTTATGAAATCTCTTGGACATTTTGATCCAAAATTATCCACTTTTTCATGGTAGCATGGCCGAGCGGTCTAAGGCGCTGGATTAAGGCTCCAGTCTCTTTGGAGGCGTGGGTTCGAATCCCACTGCTGCCAGTTTTCAATTTTGAAAGCTCTCAAGTTGCTTTCTGAACATTTTAGTGGTCAGAAGAACTTGCTTTTGATGATGCTCAGAAATGGACTTTTTGGCCTTTTCTGAAACCGAACAAACTCTATAAGAAAAGGCTTTTGATGATATTCCCAAGATGTTATGGCACAGATTAAGCTACCCTGATGCGCTAGCTAAGTAGACATTAGGCGCACTCCACGATCTTGCACTTCAAAGCCTTCAATAGCCTAGAAACATCTGAAAAAGCAGTAGTGCGGTAATACTGTTGAACTCACTTGCGTTTGCTTCCTTTCTAACTGGAGGAATGCATTTTCAGCCTTCTGCTGCCATCATTAAATATTCAGCTCGAATGCAGCAACAATTCTTTTTAAATCAAATTCTGGAAAAGGATTTCTTGCCAGGAGAAATGTTTTTTATGAAATCTCTTGGACATTTTGATCCAAAATTATCCAGTTTTTCATGGTAGCATGGCCGAGCGGTCTAAGGCGCTGGATTAAGGCTCCAGTCTCTTTGGAGGCGTGGGTTCGAATCCCACTGCTGCCAGTTTTCAATTTTGAAAGCTCTCAAGTTGCTTTCTGAACATTTTAGTGGTCAGAAGAACTTGCTTTTGATGATGCTCAGAAATGGACTTTTTGGCCTTTTCTGAAACCGAACAAACTCTATAAGAAAATGCTTTTGATGATATTCCCAAGATGTTATGGCACAGATTAAGCTACCCTGATGCGCTAGCTAAGTAGACATTAGGCGCACTCCACGATCTTGCACTTCAAAGCCTTCAATAGCCTAGAAACATCTGAAAAAGCAGTAGTGCGGTAATACTGTTGAACTCACTTGCGTTTGCTTCCTTTCTAACTGGAGGAATGCATTTTCAGCCTTCTGCTGCCATCATTAAATATTCAGCTCGAATGCAGCAACAATTCTTCTTTTTAAATCAAATTCTGGAAAAGGATTTCTTGCCAGGAGAAATGTTCTTTATGAAATCTCTTGGACATTTTGATCCAAAATTATCCACTTTTTCATGGTAGCATGGCCGAGCGGTCTAAGGCGCTGGATTAAGGCTCCAGTCTCTTTGGAGGCGTGGGTTTGAATCCCACTGCTGCCAGTTTTCAATTTTGAAAGCTCTCAAGTTGCTTTCTGAACATTTTAGTGGTCAGAAGAACTTGCTTTTGATGATGCTCAGAAATGGACTTTTTGGCCTTTTCTGAAACCGAACAAACTCTATAAGAAAAGGCTTTTGATGATATTCCCAAGATGTTATGGCACAGATTAAGCTACCCTGATGCGCTAGCTAAGTAGACATTAGGCGCACTCCACGATCTTGCACTTCAAAGCCTTCAATAGCCTAGAAACATCTGAAAAAGCAGTAGTGCGGTAATACTGTTGAACTCACTTGCGTTTGCTTCCTTTCTAACTGGAGGAATGCATTTTCAGCCTTCTGCTGCCATCATTAAATATTCAGCTCGAATGCAGCAACAATTCTTCTTTTTAAATCAAATTCTGGAAAAGGATTTCTTGCCAGGAGAAATGTTCTTTATGAAATCTCTTGGACATTTTGATCCCAAATTATCCACTTTTTCATGGTAGCATGGCCGAGCGGTCTAAGGCGCTGGATTAAGGCTCCAGTCTCTTTGGAGGCGTGGGTTCGAACCACACTGCTGCCAGTTTTGAATTTTGAAAGCTCTCAAGTTGCTTTCTGAACATTTTAGTGGTCAGAAGAACTTGCTTTTGATGATGCTCAGAAATGGACTTTTTGGCCTTTTCTGAAACCGGACAAACTCTATAAGAAAAGGCTTTTGATGATATTCCCAAGATGTTATGGCACAGATTAAGCTACCCTGATGCGCTAGCTAAGTAGACATTAGGCGCACTCCACGATCTTGCACTTCAAAGCCTTCAATAGCCTAGAAACATCTGAAAAAGCAGTAGTGCGGTAATACTGTTGAACTCACGTGCGTTTGCTTCCTTTCTAACTGGAGGAATGCATTTTCAGCCTTCTGCTGCCATCATTAAATATTCAGCTCGAATGCAGCAACAATTCTTCTTTTTAAATCAAATTCTGGAAAAGGATTTCTTGCCAAGAGAAATGTTCTTTATGAAATCTCTTGGACATTTTGATCCCAAATTATCCACTTTTTCATGGTAGCATGGCCGAGCGGTCTAAGGCGCTGGATTAAGGCTCCAGTCTCTTTGGAGGCGTGGGTTCGAATCCCACTGCTGCCAGTTTTCAATTTTGAAAGCTCTCAAGTTGCTTTCTGAACATTTTAGTGGTCAGAAGAACTTGCTTTTGATGATGCTCAGAAATGGACTTTTTGGCCTTTTCTTAAACCGAACAAACTCTATAAGAAAAGGCTTTTGATGATATTCCCAAGATGTTATGGCACAGATTAAGCTACCCTGATGCGCTAGCTAAGTAGACATTAGGCGCACTCCACGATCTTGCACTTCAAAGCCTTCAATAGCCTAGAAACATCTGAAAAAGCAGTAGTGCGGTAATACTGTTGAACTCACTTGCGTTTGCTTCCTTTCTAACTGGAGGAATGCATTTTCAGCCTTCTGCTGCCATCATTAAATATTCAGCTCGAATGCAGCAACAATTCTTCTTTTTAAATCAAATTCTGGAAAAGGATTTCTTGCCAGGAGAAATGTTCTTTATGAAATCTCTTGGACATTTTGATCCAAAATTATCCACTTTTTCATGGTAGCATGGCCGAGCGGTCTAAGGCGCTGGATTAAGGCTCCAGTCTCTTTGGAGGCGTGGGTTCGAATCCCACTGCTGCCAGTTTTCAATTTTGAAAGCTCTCAAGTTGCTTTCTGAACATTTTAGTGGTCAGAAGAACTTGCTTTTGATGATGCTCAGAAATGGACTTTTTGGCCTTTTCTGAAACCGAACAAACTCTATAAGAAAAGGCTTTTGATGATATTCCCAAGATGTTATGGCACAGATTAAGCTACCCTGATGCGCTAGCTAAGTAGACATTAGGCGCACTCCACGATCTTGCACTTCAAAGCCTTCAATAGCCTAGAAACATCTGAAAAAGCAGTAGTGCGGTAATACTGTTGAACTCACTTGCGTTTGCTTCCTTTCTAACTGGAGGAATGCATTTTCAGCCTTCTGCTGCCATCATTAAATATTCAGCTCGAATGCAGCAACAATTCTTCTTTTTAAATCAAATTCTGGAAAAGGATTTCTTGCCAAGAGAAATGTTCTTTATGAAATCTCTTGGACATTTTGATCCCAAATTATCCACTTTTTCATGGTAGCATGGCCGAGCGGTCTAAGGCGCTGGATTAAGGCTCCAGTCTCTTTGGAGGCGTGGGTTCGAATCCCACTGCTGCCAGTTTTCAATTTTGAAAGCTCTCAAGTTGCTTTCTGAACATTTTAGTGGTCAGAAGAACTTGCTTTTGATGATGCTCAGAAATGGACTTTTTGGCCTTTTCTGAAACCGAACAAACTCTATAAGAAAAGGCTTTTGATGATATTCCCAAGATGTTATGGCACAGATTAAGCTACCCTGATGCGCTAGCTAAGTAGACATTAGGCGCACTCCACGATCTTGCACTTCAAAGCCTTCAATAGCCTAGAAACATCTGAAAAAGCAGTAGTGCGGTAATACTGTTGAACTCACTTGCGTTTGCTTCCTTTCTAACTGGAGGAATGCATTTTCAGCCTTCTGCTGCCATCATTAAATATTCAGCTCGAATGCAGCAACAATTCTTCTTTTTAAATCAAATTCTGGAAAAGGATTTCTTGCCAGGAGAAATGTTCTTTATGAAATCTCTTGGACATTTTGATCCAAAATTATCCACTTTTTCATGGTAGCATGGCCGAGCGGTCTAAGGCGCTGGATTAAGGCTCCAGTCTCTTTGGAGGCGTGGGTTCGAATCCCACTGCTGCCAGTTTTCAATTTTGAAAGCTCTCAAGTTGCTTTCTGAACATTTTAGTGGTCAGAAGAACTTGCTTTTGATGATGCTCAGAAATGGACTTTTTGGCCTTTTCTGAAACCGAACAAACTCTATAAGAAAAGGATTTTGATGATATTCCCAAGATGTTATGGCACAGATTAAGCTACCCTGATGCGCTAGCTAAGTAGACATTAGGCGCACTCCACGATCTTGCACTTCAAAGCCTTCAATAGCCTAGAAACATCTGAAAAAGCAGTAGTGCGGTAATACTGTTGAACTCACTTGCGTTTGCTTCCTTTCTAACTGGAGGAATGCATTTTCAGCCTTCTGCTGCCATCATTAAATATTCAGCTCGAATGCAGCAACAATTCTTCTTTTTAAATCAAATTCTGGAAAAGGATTTCTTGCCAGGAGAAATGTTCTTTATGAAATCTCTTGGACATTTTGATCCCAAATTATCCACTTTTTCATGGTAGCATGGCCGAGCGGTCTAAGGCGCTGGATTAAGGCTCCAGTCTCTTTGGAGGCGTGGGTTCGAACCACACTGCTGCCAGTTTTCAATTTTGAAAGCTCTCAAGTTGCTTTCTGAACATTTTAGTGGTCAGAAGAACTTGCTTTTGATGATGCTCAGAAATGGACTTTTTGGCCTTTTCTGAAACCGGACAAACTCTATAAGAAAAGGCTTTTGATGATATTCCCAAGATGTTATGGCACAGATTAAGCTACCCTGATGCGCTTGCTAAGTAGACATTAGGCGCACTCCACGATCTTGCACTTCAAAGCCTTCAATAGCCTAGAAACATCTGAAAAAGCAGTAGTGCGGTAATACTGTTGAACTCACTTGCGTTTGCTTCCTTTCTAACTGGAGGAATGCATTTTCAGCCTTCTGCTGCCATCATTAAATATTCAGCTCGAATGCAGCAACAATTCTTCTTTTTAAATCAAATTCTGGAAAAGGATTTCTTGCCAGGAGAAATGTTCTTTATGAAATCTCTTGGACATTTTGATCCCAAATTATCCACTTTTTCATGGTAGCATGGCCGAGCGGTCTAAGGCGCTGGATTAAGGCTCCAGTCTCTTTGGAGGCGTGGGTTCGAACCACACTGCTGCCAGTTTTCAATTTTGAAAGCTCTCAAGTTGCTTTCTGAACATTTTAGTGGTCAGAAGAACTTGCTTTTGATGATGCTCAGAAATGGACTTTTTGGCCTTTTCTGAAACCGAACAAACTCTATAAGAAAAGGCTTTTGATGATATTCCCAAGATGTTATGGCACAGATTAAGCTACCCTGATGCGCTAGCTAAGTAGACATTAGGCGCACTCCACGATCTTGCACTTCAAAGCCTTCAATAGCCTAGAAACATCTGAAAAAGCAGTAGTGCGGTAATACTGTTGAACTCACTTGCGTTTGCTTCCTTTCTAACTGGAGGAATGCATTTTCAGCCTTCTGCTGCCATCATTAAATATTCAGCTCGAATGCAGCAACAATTCTTCTTTTTAAATCAAATTCTGGAAAAGGATTTCTTGCCAGGAGAAATGTTCTTTATGAAATCTCTTGGACATTTTGATCCAAAATTATCCACTTTTTCATGGTAGCATGGCCGAGCGGTCTAAGGCGCTGGATTAAGGCTCCAGTCTCTTTGGAGGCGTGGGTTCGAATCCCACTGCTGCCAGTTTTCAATTTTGAAAGCTCTCAAGTTGCTTTCTGAACATTTTAGTGGTCAGAAGAACTTGCTTTTGATGATGCTCAGAAATGGACTTTTTGGCCTTTTCTGAAACCGAACAAACTCTATAAGAAAAGGCTTTTGATGATATTCCCAAGATGTTATGGCACAGATTAAGCTACCCTGATGCGCTAGCTAAGTAGACATTAGGCGCACTCCACGATCTTGCACTTCAAAGCCTTCAATAGCCTAGAAACATCTGAAAAAGCAGTAGTGCGGTAATACTGTTGAACTCACTTGCGTTTGCTTCCTTTCTAACTGGAGGAATGCATTTTCAGCCTTCTGCTGCCATCATTAAATATTCAGCTCGAATGCAGCAACAATTCTTCTTTTTAAATCAAATTCTGGAAAAGGATTTCTTGCCAGGAGAAATGTTCTTTATGAAATCTCTTGGACATTTTGATCCCAAATTATCCACTTTTTCATGGTAGCATGGCCGAGCGGTCTAAGGCGCTGGATTAAGGCTCCAGTCTCTTTGGAGGCGTGGGTTCGAACCACACTGCTGCCAGTTTTCAATTTTGAAAGCTCTCAAGTTGCTTTCTGAACATTTTAGTGGTCAGAAGAACTTGCTTTTGATGATGCTCAGAAATGGACTTTTTGGCCTTTTCTGAAACCGGACAAACTCTATAAGAAAAGGCTTTTGATGATATTCCCAAGATGTTATGGCACAGATTAAGCTACCCTGATGCGCTAGCTAAGTAGACATTAGGCGCACTCCACGATCTTGCACTTCAAAGCCTTCAATAGCCTAGAAACATCTGAAAAAGCAGTAGTGCGGTAATACTGTTGAACTCACGTGCGTTTGCTTCCTTTCTAACTGGAGGAATGCATTTTCAGCCTTCTGCTGCCATCATTAAATATTCAGCTCGAATGCAGCAACAATTCTTTTTAAATCAAATTCTGGAAAAGGATTTCTTGCCAAGAGAAATGTTCTTTATGAAATCTCTTGGACATTTTGATCCCAAATTATCCACTTTTTCATGGTAGCATGGCCGAGCGGTCTAAGGCGCTGGATTAAGGCTCCAGTCTCTTTGGAGGCGTGGGTTCGAATCCCACTGCTGCCAGTTTTAAATTTTGAAAGCTCTCAAGTTGCTTTCTGAACATTTTAGTGGTCAGAAGAACTTGCTTTTGATGATGCTCAGAAATGGACTTTTTGGCCTTTTCTGAAACCGAACAAACTCTATAAGAAAAGGCTTTTGATGATATTCCCAAGATGTTATGGCACAGATTAAGCTACCCTGATGCGCTAGCTAAGTAGACATTAGGCGCACTCCACGATCTTGCACTTCAAAGCCTTCAATAGCCTAGAAACATCTGAAAAAGCAGTAGTGCGGTAATACTGTTGAACTCACTTGCGTTTGCTTCCTTTCTAACTGGAGGAATGCATTTTCAGCCTTCTGCTGCCATCATTAAATATTCAGCTCGAATGCAGCAACAATTCTTCTTTTTAAATCAAATTCTGGAAAAGGATTTCTTGCCAGGAGAAATGTTCTTTATGAAATCTCTTGGACATTTTGATCCAAAATTATCCACTTTTTCATGGTAGCATGGCCGAGCGGTCTAAGGCGCTGGATTAAGGCTCCAGTCTCTTTGGAGGCGTGGGTTCGAATCCCACTGCTGCCAGTTTTCAATTTTGAAAGCTCTCAAGTTGCTTTCTGAACATTTTAGTGGTCAGAAGAACTTGCTTTTGATGATGCTCAGAAATGGACTTTTTGGCCTTTTCTGAAACCGAACAAACTCTATAAGAAAAGGCTTTTGATGATATTCCCAAGATGTTATGGCACAGATTAAGCTACCCTGATGCGCTAGCTAAGTAGACATTAGGCGCACTCCACGATCTTGCACTTCAAAGCCTTCAATAGCCTAGAAACATCTGAAAAAGCAGTAGTGCGGTAATACTGTTGAACTCACTTGCGTTTGCTTCCTTTCTAACTGGAGGAATGCATTTTCAGCCTTCTGCTGCCATCATTAAATATTCAGCTCGAATGCAGCAACAATTCTTCTTTTTAAATCAAATTCTGGAAAAGGATTTCTTGCCAGGAGAAATGTTCTTTATGAAATCTCTTGGACATTTTGATCCAAAATTATCCACTTTTTCATGGTAGCATGGCCGAGCGGTCTAAGGCGCTGGATTAAGGCTCCAGTCTCTTTGGAGGCGTGGGTTCGAATCCCACTGCTGCCAGTTTTCAATTTTGAAAGCTCTCAAGTTGCTTTCTGAACATTTTAGTGGTCAGAAGAACTTGCTTTTGATGATGCTCAGAAATGGACTTTTTGGCCTTTTCTGAAACCGAACAAACTCTATAAGAAAAGGCTTTTGATGATATTCCCAAGATGTTATGGCACAGATTAAGCTACCCTGATGCGCTAGCTAAGTAGACATTAGGCGCACTCCACGATCTTGCACTTCAAAGCCTTCAATAGCCTAGAAACATCTGAAAAAGCAGTAGTGCGGTAATACTGTTGAACTCACTTGCGTTTGCTTCCTTTCTAACTGGAGGAATGCATTTTCAGCCTTCTGCTGCCATCATTAAATATTCAGCTCGAATGCAGCAACAATTCTTCTTTTTAAATCAAATTCTGGAAAAGGATTTCTTGCCAGGAGAAATGTTCTTTATGAAATCTCTTGGACATTTTGATCCAAAATTATCCACTTTTTCATGGTAGCATGGCCGAGCGGTCTAAGGCGCTGGATTAAGGCTCCAGTCTCTTTGGAGGCGTGGGTTCGAATCCCACTGCTGCCAGTTTTCAATTTTGAAAGCTCTCAAGTTGCTTTCTGAACATTTTAGTGGTCAGAAGAACTTGCTTTTGATGATGCTCAGAAATGGACTTTTTGGCCTTTTCTGAAACCGAACAAACTCTATAAGAAAAGGCTTTTGATGATATTCCCAAGATGTTATGGCACAGATTAAGCTACCCTGATGCGCTAGCTAAGTAGACATTAGGCGCACTCCACGATCTTGCACTTCAAAGCCTTCAATAGCCTAGAAACATCTGAAAAAGCAGTAGTGCGGTAATACTGTTGAACTCACTTGCGTTTGCTTCCTTTCTAACTGGAGGAATGCATTTTCAGCCTTCTGCTGCCATCATTAAATATTCAGCTCGAATGCAGCAACAATTCTTCTTTTTAAATCAAATTCTGGAAAAGGATTTCTTGCCAGGAGAAATGTTCTTTATGAAATCTCTTGGACATTTTGATCCAAAATTATCCCCTTTTTCATGGTAGCATGGCCGAGCGGTCTAAGGCGCTGAATTAAAGGGGTTGTCCCGCGGCAGCAAGTGGGTCTATACACTTCTGTATGGCCATATTAATGCACTTTGTAATGTAAATTGTGCATTAATTATGAGCCATACAGAAGTTATAAAAAGTTTTTTACTTACCTGCTCCGTTGCTAGCGTCCTCGTTTCCATGGAGCCGACTAATTTTCGCCGTCTAATGGCCAAATTAGCCGCGCTTGCGCAGTCCCGGTCTTCTTCTTTTTTCAATGGGGCTGCTCGTGCTGGATGCCGGCTCCGTGTAGCTCCGCCCCGTCACGTGCCGATTCCAGCCAATCAGGAGGCTGGAATCGGCAATGGACCGCACAGAAGCCCTGCGGTCCACCGAGTGAGAAGATCCCAGCGGCCATCTTCATCAGGTAAGTAAGAAGTCACCGGAGCGCGGGGATTCAGGTAAGCGCTCTCCGGTGTTCTTTTTTAACCCCTGCATCGGGGTTGTCTCGCTGCGAACGGGGGGGGGGTTGAAAAAAAAAAACCGTTTCGGCGCGGGACAACCCCTTTAAGGCTCCAGTCTCTTTGGAGGCGTGGGTTCGAATCCCACTGCAGCCAGTTTTCAATTTTGAAAGCTCTCAAGTTGCTTTCTGAACATTTTAGTGGTCAGAAGAACTTGCTTTTGATGATGCTCAGAAATGGACTTTTTGGCCTTTTCTGAAACCGAACAAACTGTATAAGAAAAGGCTTTTGATGATATTCCCAAGATGTTATGGCACAGATTAAGCTACCCTGATGCGCTAGCTAAGTAAACATTAGGCGCACTCCACGATCTTGCACTTCAAAGCCTTCAATAGCCTAGAAACATCTGAAAAAGCAGTGGTGTGGTAATACTGTTGAACTCACGTGCGTTTGCTTCCTTTCTAACTGGAGGAATGCATTTTCAGCCTTCTGCTGCCATCATTAAATATTCAGCTCGAATGCAGCAACAATTCTTCTTTTTAAATCAAATTCTGGAAAAGGATTTCTTGCCAAGAGAAATGTTCTTTATGAAATCTCTTGGACATTTTGATCCCAAATTATCCACTTTTTCATGGTAGCATGGCCGAGCGGTCTAAGGCGCTGGATTAAGGCTCCAGTCTCTTTGGAGGCGTGGGTTCGAATCCCACTGCTGCCAGTTTTCAATTTTGAAAGCTCTCAAGTTGCTTTCTGAACATTTTAGTGGTCAGAAGAACTTGCTTTTGATGATGCTCAGAAATGGACTTTTTGGCCTTTTCTGAAACCGAACAAACTCTATAAGAAAAGGCTTTTGATGATATTCCCAAGATGTTATGGCACAGATTAAGCTACCCTGATGCGCTAGCTAAGTAGACATTAGGCGCACTCCACGATCTTGCACTTCAAAGCCTTCAATAGCCTAGAAACATCTGAAAAAGCAGTAGTGCGGTAATACTGTTGAACTCACTTGCGTTTGCTTCCTTTCTAACTGGAGGAATGCATTTTCAGCCTTCTGCTGCCATCATTAAATATTCAGCTCGAATGCAGCAACAATTCTTCTTTTTAAATCAAATTCTGGAAAAGGATTTCTTGCCAGGAGAAATGTTCTTTATGAAATCTCTTGGACATTTTGATCCAAAATTATCCACTTTTTCATGGTAGCATGGCCGAGCGGTCTAAGGCGCTGGATTAAGGCTCCAGTCTCTTTGGAGGCGTGGGTTCGAATCCCACTGCTGCCAGTTTTCAATTTTGAAAGCTCTCAAGTTGCTTTCTGAACATTTTAGTGGTCAGAAGAACTTGCTTTTGATGATGCTCAGAAATGGACTTTTTGGCCTTTTCTGAAACCGAACAAACTCTATAAGAAAAGGCTTTTGATGATATTCCCAAGATGTTATGGCACAGATTAAGCTACCCTGATGCGCTAGCTAAGTAGACATTAGGCGCACTCCACGATCTTGCACTTCAAAGCCTTCAATAGCCTAGAAACATCTGAAAAAGCAGTAGTGCGGTAATACTGTTGAACTCACGTGCGTTTGCTTCCTTTCTAACTGGAGGAATGCATTTTCAGCCTTCTGCTGCCATCATTAAATATTCAGCTCGAATGCAGCAACAATTCTTCTTTTTAAATCAAATTCTGGAAAAGGATTTCTTGCCAGGAGAAATGTTCTTTATGAAATCTCTTGGACATTTTGATCCAAAATTATCCACTTTTTCATGGTAGCATGGCCGAGCGGTCTAAGGCGCTGGATTAAGGCTCCAGTCTCTTTGGAGGCGTGGGTTCGAATCCCACTGCTGCCAGTTTTCAATTTTGAAAGCTCTCAAGTTGCTTTCTGAACATTTTAGTGGTCAGAAGAACTTGCTTTTGATGATGCTCAGAAATGGACTTTTTGGCCTTTTCTGAAACCGAACAAACTCTATAAGAAAAGGCTTTTGATGATATTCCCAAGATGTTATGGCACAGATTAAGCTACCCTGATGCGCTAGCTAAGTAGACATTAGGCGCACTCCACGATCTTGCACTTCAAACCCTTCAATAGCCTAGAAACATCTGAAAAAGCAGTAGTGCGGTAATACTGTTGAACTCACTTGCGTTTGCTTCCTTTCTAACTGGAGGAATGCATTTTCAGCCTTCTGCTGCCATCATTAAATATTCAGCTCGAATGCAGCAACAATTCTTCTTTTTAAATCAAATTCTGGAAAAGGATTTCTTGCCAGGAGAAATGTTCTTTATGAAATCTCTTGGACATTTTGATCCAAAATTATCCCCTTTTTCATGGTAGCATGGCCGAGCGGTCTAAGGCGCTGGATTAAGGCTCCAGTCTCTTTGGAGGCGTGGGTTCGAATCCCACTGCTGCCAGTTTTTAATTTTGAAAGCTCTCAAGTTGCTTTCTGAACATTTTAGTGGTCAGAAGAACTTGCTTTTGATGATGCTCAGAAATGGACTTTTTGGCCTTTTCTGAAACCGAACAAACTCTATAAGAAAAGGCTTTTGATGATATTCCCAAGATGTTATGGCACAGATTAAGCTACCCTGATGCGCTAGCTAAGTAGACATTAGGCGCACTCCACGATCTTGCACTTCAAAGCCTTCAATAGCCTAGAAACATCTGAAAAAGCAGTAGTGCGGTAATACTGTTGAACTCACTTGCGTTTGCTTCCTTTCTAACTGGAGGAATGCATTTTCAGCCTTCTGCTGCCATCATTAAATATTCAGCTCGAATGCAGCAACAATTCTTCTTTTTAAATCAAATTCTGGAAAAGGATTTCTTGCCAGGAGAAATGTTCTTTATGAAATCTCTTGGACATTTTGATCCCAAATTATCCACTTATTCATGGTAGCATGGCCGAGCGGTCTAACGCGCTGGATTAAGGCTCCAGTCTCTTTGGAGGCATGGGTTCGAATCTCACTGCTGCCAGTTTTCAATTTTGAAAGCTCTCAAGTTGCTTTCTGAACATTTTAGTGGTCAGAAGAACTTGCTTTTGATGATGCTCAGAAATGGACTTTTTGGCCTTTTCTGAAACCGAACAAACTCTATAAGAAAAGGCTTTTGATGATATTCCCAAGATGTTATGGCACAGATTAAGCTACCCTGATGCGCTAGCTAAGTAGACATTAGGCGCACTCCACGATCTTGCACTTCAAAGCCTTCAATAGCCTAGAAACATCTGAAAAAGCAGTAGTGCGGTAATACTGTTGAACTCACTTGCGTTTGCTTCCTTTCTAACTGGAGGAATGCATTTTCAGCCTTCTGCTGCCATCATTAAATATTCAGCTCGAATGCAGCAACAATTCTTCTTTTTAAATCAAATTCTGGAAAAGGATTTCTTGCCAGGAGAAATGTTCTTTATGAAATCTCTTGGACATTTTGATCCAAAATTATCCACTTTTTCATGGTAGCATGGCCGAGCGGTCTAAGGCGCTGGATTAAGGCTCCAGTCTCTTTGGAGGCGTGGGTTCGAATCCCACAGCTGCCAGTTTTCAATTTTGAAAGCTCTCAAGTTGCTTTCTGAACATTTTAGTGGTCAGAAGAACTTGCTTTTGATGATGCTCAGAAATGAACTTTTTGGCCTTTTCTGAAACCGAACAAACTCTATAAGAAAAGGCTTTTGATGATATTCCCAAGATGTTATGGCACAGATTAAGCTACCCTGATGCGCTAGCTAAGTAGACATTAGGCGCACTCCACGATCTTGCACTTCAAAGCCTTCAATAGCCTAGAAACATCTGAAAAAGCAGTAGTGCGGTAATACTGTTGAACTCACTTGCGTTTGCTTCCTTTCTAACTGGAGGAATGCATTTTCAGCCTTCTGCTGCCATCATTAAATATTCAGCTCGAATGCAGCAACAATTCTTCTTTTTAAATCAAATTCTGGAAAAGGATTTCTTGCCAGGAGAAATGTTCTTTATGAAATCTCTTGGACATTTTGATCCAAAATTATCCACTTTTTCATGGTAGCATGGCCGAGCGGTCTAAGGCGCTGGATTAAGGCTCCAGTCTCTTTGGAGGCGTGGGTTCGAATCCCACTGCTGCCAGTTTTCAATTTTGAAAGCTCTCAAGTTGCTTTCTGAACATTTTAGTGGTCAGAAGAACTTGCTTTTGATGATGCTCAGAAATGGACTTTTTGGCCTTTTCTGAAACCGAACAAACTCTATAAGAAAAGGCTTTTGATGATATTCCCAAGATGTTATGGCACAGATTAAGCTACCCTGATGCGCTAGCTAAGTAGACATTAGGCGCACTCCACGATCTTGCACTTCAAAGCCTTCAATAGCCTAGAAACATCTGAAAAAGCAGTAGTGCGGTAATACTGTTGAACTCACGTGCGTTTGCTTCCTTTCTAACTGGAGGAATGCATTTTCAGCCTTCTGCTGCCATCATTAAATATTCAGCTCGAATGCAGCAACAATTCTTCTTTTTAAATCAAATTCTGGAAAAGGATTTCTTGCCAGGAGAAATGTTCTTTATGAAATCTCTTGGACATTTTGATCCAAAATTATCCACTTTTTCATGGTAGCATGGCCGAGCGGTCTAAGGCGCTGGATTAAGGCTCCAGTCTCTTTGGAGGCGTGGGTTCGAATCCCACTGCTGCCAGTTTTCAATTTTGAAAGCTCTCAAGTTGCTTTCTGAACATTTTAGTGGTCAGAAGAACTTGCTTTTGATGATGCTCAGAAATGGACTTTTTGGCCTTTTCTGAAACCGAACAAACTCTATAAGAAAAGGCTTTTGATGATATTCCCAAGATGTTATGGCACAGATTAAGCTACCCTGATGCGCTAGCTAAGTAGACATTAGGCGCACTCCACGATCTTGCACTTCAAAGCCTTCAATAGCCTAGAAACATCTGAAAAAGCAGTAGTGCGGTAATACTGTTGAACTCACTTGCGTTTGCTTCCTTTCTAACTGGAGGAATGCATTTTCAGCCTTCTGCTGCCATCATTAAATATTCAGCTCGAATGCAGCAACAATTCTTCTTTTTAAATCAAATTCTGGAAAAGGATTTCTTGCCAGGAGAAATGTTCTTTATGAAATCTCTTGGACATTTTGATCCAAAATTATCCCCTTTTTCATGGTAGCATGGCCGAGCGGTCTAAGGCGCTGGATTAAGGCTCCAGTCTCTTTGGAGGCGTGGGTTCGAATCCCACTGCTGCCAGTTTTTAATTTTGAAAGCTCTCAAGTTGCTTTCTGAACATTTTAGTGGTCAGAAGAACTTGCTTTTGATGATGCTCAGAAATGGACTTTTTGGCCTTTTCTGAAACCGAACAAACTCTATAAGAAAAGGCTTTTGATGATATTCCCAAGATGTTATGGCACAGATTAAGCTACCCTGATGCGCTAGCTAAGTAGACATTAGGCGCACTCCACGATCTTGCACTTCAAAGCCTTCAATAGCCTAGAAACATCTGAAAAAGCAGTAGTGCGGTAATACTGTTGAACTCACTTGCGTTTGCTTCCTTTCTAACTGGAGGAATGCATTTTCAGCCTTCTGCTGCCATCATTAAATATTCAGCTCGAATGCAGCAACAATTCTTCTTTTTAAATCAAATTCTGGAAAAGGATTTCTTGCCAGGAGAAATGTTCTTTATGAAATCTCTTGGACATTTTGATCCCAAATTATCCACTTATTCATGGTAGCATGGCCGAGCGGTCTAATGCGCTGGATTAAGGCTCCAGTCTCTTTGGAGGCATGGGTTCGAATCTCACTGCTGCCAGTTTTCAATTTTGAAAGCTCTCAAGTTGCTTTCTGAACATTTTAGTGGTCAGAAGAACTTGCTTTTGATGATGCTCAGAAATGGACTTTTTGGCCTTTTCTGAAACCGAACAAACTCTATAAGAAAAGGCTTTTGATGATATTCCCAAGATGTTATGGCACAGATTAAGCTACCCTGATGCGCTAGCTAAGTAGACATTAGGCGCACTCCACGATCTTGCACTTCAAAGCCTTCAATAGCCTAGAAACATCTGAAAAAGCAGTAGTGCGGTAATACTGTTGAACTCACTTGCGTTTGCTTCCTTTCTAACTGGAGGAATGCATTTTCAGCCTTCTGCTGCCATCATTAAATATTCAGCTCGAATGCAGCAACAATTCTTCTTTTTAAATCAAATTCTGGAAAAGGATTTCTTGCCAGGAGAAATGTTCTTTATGAAATCTCTTGGACATTTTCATCCAAAATTATCCACTTTTTCATGGTAGCATGGCCGAGCGGTCTAAGGCGCTGGATTAAGGCTCCAGTCTCTTTGGAGGCGTGGGTTCGAATCCCACTGCTGCCAGTTTTGAACTTTGAAAGCTCTCAAGATGCTTGGTAAACCTTTTAGTGGTCAGAAGAACTTGCTTTTGATGATGCTCAGAAATGGACTTCTTGGCCTTTTCTGAAACTGAACAAACTGTATGAGAAAAGGCCTTTGATGATATTCCCAAGATGTTTTGGCACAGATTAAGCTACCCTGATGTGCTAGCTAAGTAGACATTAGGCGCACTCCACGATCTTGCACTTCAAAGCCTTCAATAGCCTAGGAACATCTGAAAAAGCAGTAGTGCGGTAATACTGTTGAACTCACTTCCGTTTGCTTCCTTTCTAACTGGAGGAATGCATTTTCAGCCTTCTGCTGCCATCATTAAATATTCAGCTCGAATGCAGCAACAATTCTTCTTCTTTTTAAATCAAATTCAGGAAAAGGATTTCTTGCCAGGAGAAATGTTCTTTATGAAATCTCTTGGACATTTTGATCCAAAATTATCCACTTTTTCATGGTAGCATGGCCGAGCGGTCTAAGGTGCTGGATTAAGGCTCCAGTCTCTTTGGAGGCGTGGGTTCGAATCCCACTGCTGCCAGTTTTCAACTTTGAAAGCTCTCAAGTTGCTTTCTCAACATTTTAGTGGTCAGAAGAACTTGCTTTTGATGATGCTCAGAAATGGACTTCTTGGCCTTTTCTGAAACTGAACAAACTGTATGAGAAAAGGCTTTTGATAATATTCCCAAGATGTTATGGCACAGATTAAGCTACCCTGATGCGCTAGCTAAGTAGACATTAGGCGCACTCCACGATCTTGCACTTCAAAGCCTTCAATAGCCTAGAAACATCTGAAAAAGCAGTAGTGCGGTAATACTGTTGAACTCACTTGCGTTTGCTTCCTTTCTAACTGGAGGAATGCATTTTCAGCCTTCTGCTGCCATCATTAAATATTCAGCTCGAATGCAGCAACAATTCTTCTTTTTAAATCAAATTCTGGAAAAGGATTTCTTGCCAGGAGAAATGTTCTTTATGAAATCTCTTGGACATTTTCATCCAAAATTATCCACTTTTTCATGGTAGCATGGCCGAGCGGTCTAAGGCGCTGGATTAAGGCTCCAGTCTCTTTGGAGGCGTGGGTTCGAATCCCACTGCTGCCAGTTTTGAACTTTGAAAGCTCTCAAGATGCTTGGTAAACCTTTTAGTGGTCAGAAGAACTTGCTTTTGATGATGCTCAGAAATGGACTTCTTGGCCTTTTCTGAAACTGAACAAACTGTATGAGAAAAGGCCTTTGATGATATTCCCAAGATGTTTTGGCACAGATTAAGCTACCCTGATGTGCTAGCTAAGTAGACATTAGGCGCACTCCACGATCTTGCACTTCAAAGCCTTCAATAGCCTAGGAACATCTGAAAAAGCAGTAGTGCGGTAATACTATTGAACTCACTTGCGTTTGCTTCCTTTCTAACTGGAGGAATGCATTTTCAGCCTTCTGCTGCCATCATTAAATATTCAGCTCGAATGCAGCAACAATTTTTCTTTTTAAATCAAATTCAGGAAAAGGATTTCTTGCCAGGAGAAATGTTCTTTATGAAATCTCTTGGACATTTTGATCCAAAATTATCCACTTTTTCATGGTAGCATGGCCGAGCGGTCTAAGGCGCTGGATTAAGGCTCCAGTCTCTTTGGAGGCGTGGGTTTGAATCCCACTGCTGCCAGTTTTGAACTTTGAAAGCTCTCAAGATGCGTGGTAAACCTTTTAGTGGTCAGAAGAACTTGCTTTTGATGATGCTCAGAAATGGACTTCTTGGCCTTTTCTGAAACTGAACAAACTGTATGAGAAAAGGCCTTTGATGATATTCCCAAGATGTTTTGGCACAGATTAAGCTACCCTGATGTGCTAGCTAAGTAGACATTAGGCGCACTCCACGATCTTGCACTTCAAAGCCTTCAATAGCCTAGGAACATCTGAAAAAGCAGTAGTGCGGTAATACTGTTGAACTCACTTGCGTTTGCTTCCTTTCTAACTGGAGGAATGCATTTTCAGCCTTCTGCTGCCATCATTAAATATTCAGCTCGAATGCAGCAACAATTCTTCTTCTTTTTAAATCAAATTCTGGAAAAGGATTTCTTGCCAGGAGAAATGTTCCTTATGAAATCTCTTGGACATTTTGATCCAAAATTATCCACTTTTTCATGGTAGCATGGCCGAGCGGTCTAAGGCGCTGGATTAAGGCTCCAGTCTCTTTGGAGGCGTGGGTTTGAATCCCACTGCTGCCAGTTTTGAACTTTGAAAGCTCTCAAGATGCGTGGTAAACCTTTTAGTGGTCAGAAGAACTTGCTTTTGATGATGCTCAGAATTGGACTTCTTGGCCTTTTCTGAAACTGAACAAACTGTATGAGAAAAGGCCTTTGATGATATTCCCAAGATGTTTTGGCACAGATTAAGCTACCCTGATGTGCTAGCTAAGTAGACATTAGGCGCACTCCACGATCTTGCACTTCAAAGCCTTCAATAGCCTAGGAACATCTGAAAAAGCAGTAGTGCGGTAATACTGTTGAACTCACTTGCGTTTGCTTCCTTTCTAACTGGAGGAATGCATTTTCAGCCTTCTGCTGCCATCATTAAATATTCAGCTCGAATGCAGCAACAATTCTTCTTCTTTTTAAATCAAATTCAGGAAAAGGATTTCTTGCCAGGAGAAATGTTCTTTATGAAATCTCTTGGACATTTTCATCCAAAATTATCCACTTTTTCATGGTAGCATGGCCGAGCGGTCTAAGGCGCTGGATTAAGGCTCCAGTCTCTTTGGAGGCGTGGGTTCGAATCCCACTGCTGCCAGTTTTCAACTTTGAAAGCTCTCAAGTTGCTTTCTGAACATTTTAGTGGTCAGAAGAAGTTGCTTTTGATGATGCTCAGAAATGGACTTCTTGGCCTTTTCTGAAACTGAACAAACTGTATGAGAAAAGGCCTTTGATGATATTCCCAAGATGTTTTGGCACAGATTAAGCTACCCTGATGTGCTAGCTAAGTA
Source organism: Eleutherodactylus coqui (assembly GCF_035609145.1). NCBI lineage: Eukaryota > Metazoa > Chordata > Amphibia > Anura > Eleutherodactylidae > Eleutherodactylus > Eleutherodactylus coqui. The sequence goes on from NC_089849.1 coordinate 78,897,810, forward strand.
GACATTAGGCGCACTCCACGATCTTGCACTTCAAAGCCTTCAATAGCCTAGGAACATCTGAAAAAGCAGTAGTGCGGTAATACTGTTGAACTCACTTGCGTTTGCTTCCTTTCTAACTGGAGGAATGCATTTTCAGCCTTCTGCTGCCATCATTAAATATTCAGCTCGAATGCAGCAACAATTCTTCTTCTTTTTAAATCAAATTCAGGAAAAGGATTTCTTGCCAGGAGAAATGTTCTTTATGAAATCTCTTGGACATTTTGATCCAAAATTATCCACTTTTTCATGGTAGCATGGCCGAGCGGTCTAAGGTGCTGGATTAAGGCTCCAGTCTCTTTGGAGGCGTGGGTTCGAATCCCACTGCTGCCAGTTTTCAACTTTGAAAGCTCTCAAGTTGCTTTCTCAACATTTTAGTGGTCAGAAGAACTTGCTTTTGATGATGCTCAGAAATGGACTTCTTGGCCTTTTCTGAAACTGAACAAACTGTATGAGAAAAGGCTTTTGATAATATTCCCAAGATGTTATGGCACAGATTAAGCTACCCTGATGCGCTAGCTAAGTAGACATTAGGCGCACTCCACGATCTTGCACTTCAAAGCCTTCAATAGCCTAGAAACATCTGAAAAAGCAGTAGTGCGGTAATACTGTTGAACTCACTTGCGTTTGCTTCCTTTCTAACTGGAGGAATGCATTTTCAGCCTTCTGCTGCCATCATTAAATATTCAGCTCGAATGCAGCAACAATTCTTCTTTTTAAATCAAATTCTGGAAAAGGATTTCTTGCCAGGAGAAATGTTCTTTATGAAATCTCTTGGACATTTTCATCCAAAATTATCCACTTTTTCATGGTAGCATGGCCGAGCGGTCTAAGGCGCTGGATTAAGGCTCCAGTCTCTTTGGAGGCGTGGGTTCGAATCCCACTGCTGCCAGTTTTGAACTTTGAAAGCTCTCAAGATGCTTGGTAAACCTTTTAGTGGTCAGAAGAACTTGCTTTTGATGATGCTCAGAAATGGACTTCTTGGCCTTTTCTGAAACTGAACAAACTGTATAAGAAAAGGCCTTTGATGATATTCCCAAGATGTTTTGGCACAGATTAAGCTACCCTGATGTGCTAGCTAAGTAGACATTAGGCGCACTCCACGATCTTGCACTTCAAAGCCTTCAATAGCCTAGGAACATCTGAAAAAGCAGTAGTGCGGTAATACTATTGAACTCACTTGCGTTTGCTTCCTTTCTAACTGGAGGAATGCATTTTCAGCCTTCTGCTGCCATCATTAAATATTCAGCTCGAATGCAGCAACAATTCTTCTTCTTTTTAAATCAAATTCTGGAAAAGGATTTCTTGCCAGGAGAAATGTTCTTTATGAAATCTCTTGGACATTTTGATCCAAAATTATCCACTTTTTCATGGTAGCATGGCCGAGCGGTCTAAGGCGCTGGATTAAGGCTCCAGTCTCTTTGGAGGCGTGGGTTTGAATCCCACTGCTGCCAGTTTTGAACTTTGAAAGCTCTCAAGATGCGTGGTAAACCTTTTAGTGGTCAGAAGAACTTGCTTTTGATGATGCTCAGAAATGGACTTCTTGGCCTTTTCTGAAACTGAACAAACTGTATGAGAAAAGGCCTTTGATGATATTCCCAAGATGTTTTGGCACAGATTAAGCTACCCTGATGTGCTAGCTAAGTAGACATTAGGCGCACTCCACAATCTTGCACTTCAAAGCCTTCAATAGCCTAGGAACATCTGAAAAAGCAGTAGTGCGGTAATACTGTTGAACTCACTTGCGTTTGCTTCCTTTCTAACTGGAGGAATGCATTTTCAGCCTTCTGCTGCCATCATTAAATATTCAGCTCGAATGCAGCAACAATTCTTCTTCTTTTTAAATCAAATTCTGGAAAAGGATTTCTTGCCAGGAGAAATGTTCTTTATGAAATCTCTTGGACATTTTGATCCAAAATTATCCAATTTTTCATGGTAGCATGGCCGAGCGGTCTAAGGCGCTGGATTAAGGCTCCAGTCTCTTTCGAGGTGTGGGTTTGAATCCCACTGCTGCCAGTTTTGAACTTTGAAAGCTCTCAAGATGCGTGGTAAACATTATAGTGGTCAGAAGAACTTGCTTTTGATGATGCTCAGAAATGGACTTCTTGGCCTTTTCTGAAACTGAACAAACTGTATGAGAAAAGGCCTTTGATGATATTCCCAAGATGTTTTGGCACAGATTAAGCTACCCTGATGTGCTAGCTAAGTAGACATTAGGCGCACTCCACGATCTTGCACTTCAAAGCCTTCAATAGCCTAGGAACATCTGAAAAAGCAGTAGTGCGGTAATACTGTTGAACTCACTTGCGTTTGCTTCCTTTCTAACTGGAGGAATGCATTTTCAGCCTTCTGCTGCCATCATTAAATATTCAGCTCGAATGCAGCAACAATTCTTCTTTTTAAATCAAATTCAGGAAAAGGATTTCTTGCCAGGAGAAATGTTCTTTATGAAATCTCTTGGACATTTTCATCCAAAATTATCCACTTTTTCATGGTAGCATGGCCGAGCGGTCTAAGGCGCTGGATTAAGGCTCCAGTCTCTTTGGAGGCGTGGGTTCGAATCCCACTGCTGCCAGTTTTCAACTTTGAAAGCTCTCAAGTTGCTTTCTGAACATTTTAGTGGTCAGAAGAAGTTGCTTTTGATGATGCTCAGAAATGGACTTCTTGGCCTTTTCTGAAACTGAACAAACTGTATGAGAAAAGGCCTTTGATGATATTCCCAAGATGTTTTGGCACAGATTAAGCTACCCTGATGTGCTAGCTAAGTAGACATTAGGCGCACTCCACGATCTTGCACTTCAAAGCCTTCAATAGCCTAGGAACATCTGAAAAAGCAGTAGTGCGGTAATACTGTTGAACTAACTTGCGTTTGCTTCCTTTCTAACTGGAGGAATGCATTTTCAGCCTTCTGCTGCCATCATTAAATATTCAGCTCGAATGCAGCAACAATTCTTCTTTTTAAATCAAATTCAGGAAAAGGATTTCTTGCCAGGAGAAATGTTCTTTATGAAATCTCTTGGACATTTTGATCCAAAATTATCCACTTTTTCATGGTAGCATGGCCGAGCGGTCTAAGGTGCTGGATTAAGGCTCCAGTCTCTTTGGAGGCGTGGGTTCGAATCCCACTGCTGCCAGTTTTCAACTTTGAAAGCTCTCAAGTTGCTTTCTCAACATTTTAGTGGTCAGAAGAACTTGCTTTTGATGATGCTCAGAAATGGACTTCTTGGCCTTTTCTGAAACTGAACAAACTGTATGAGAAAAGGCCTTTGATGATATTCCCAAGATGTTTTGGCACAGATTAAGCTACCCTGATGTGCTAGCTAAGTAGACATTAGGCGCACTCCACGATCTTGCACTTCAAAGCCTTCAATAGCCTAGGAACATCTGAAAAAGCAGTAGTGCGGTAATACTGTTGAACTCACTTGCGTTTGCTTCCTTTCTAACTGGAGGAATGCATTTTCAGCCTTCTGCTGCCATCATTAAAAATTCAGCTCGAATGCAGCAACAATTTTTCTTTTTAAATCAAATTCAGGAAAAGGATTTCTTGCCAGGAGAAATGTTCTTTATGAAATCTCTTGGACATTTTGATCCAAAATTATCCACTTTTTCATGGTAGCATGGCCGAGCGGTCTAAGGCGCTGGATTAAGGCTCCAGTCTCTTTGGAGGTGTGGGTTTGAATCCCACTGCTGCCAGTTTTGAACTTTGAAAGCTCTCAAGATGCGTGGTAAACCTTTTAGTGGTCAGAAGAACTTGCTTTTGATGATGCTCAGAAATGGACTTCTTGGCCTTTTCTGAAACTGAACAAACTGTATGAGAAAAGGCCTTTGATGATATTCCCAAGATGTTTTGGCACAGATTAAGCTACCCTGATGTGCTAGCTAAGTAGACATTAGGCGCACTCCACGATCTTGCACTTCAAAGCCTTCAATAGCCTAGGAACATCTGAAAAAGCAGTAGTGCGGTAATACTGTTGAACTCACTTGCGTTTGCTTCCTTTCTAACTGGAGGAATGCATTTTCAGCCTTCTGCTGCCATCATTAAATATTCAGCTCGAATGCAGCAACAATTCTTCTTCTTTTTAAATCAAATTCTGGAAAAGGATTTCTTGCCAGGAGAAATGTTCTTTATGAAATCTCTTGGACATTTTGATCCAAAATTATCCACTTTTTCATAGTAGCATGGCCGAGCGGTCTAAGGCGCTGGATTAAGGCTCCAGTCTCTTTGGAGGCGTGGGTTTGAATCCCACTGCTGCCAGTTTTGAACTTTGAAAGCTCTCAAGATGCGTGGTAAACCTTTTAGTGGTCAGAAGAACTTGCTTTTGATGATGCTCAGAAATGGACTTCTTGGCCTTTTCTGAAACTGAACAAACTGTATGAGAAAAGGCCTTTGATGATATTCCCAAGATGTTTTGGCACAGATTAAGCTACCCTGATGTGCTAGCTAAGTAGACATTAGGCGCACTCCACGATCTTGCACTTCAAAGCCTTCAATAGCCTAGGAACATCTGAAAAAGCAGTAGTGCGGTAATACTGTTGAACTCACTTGCGTTTGCTTCCTTTCTAACTGGAGGAATGCATTTTCAGCCTTCTGCTGCCATCATTAAATATTCAGCTCGAATGCAGCAACAATTCTTCTTCTTTTTAAATCAAATTCAGGAAAAGGATTTCTTGCCAGGAGAAATGTTCTTTATGAAATCTCTTGGACATTTTGATCCAAAATTATCCACTTTTTCATGGTAGCATGGCCGAGCGGTCTAAGGTGCTGGATTAAGGCTCCAGTCTCTTTGGAGGCGTGGGTTCGAATCCCACTGCTGCCAGTTTTCAACTTTGAAAGCTCTCAAGTTGCTTTCTCAACATTTTAGTGGTCAGAAGAACTTGCTTTTGATGATGCTCAGAAATGGACTTCTTGGCCTTTTCTGAAACTGAACAAACTGTATGAGAAAAGGCTTTTGATAATATTCCCAAGATGTTATGGCACAGATTAAGCTACCCTGATGCGCTAGCTAAGTAGACATTAGGCGCACTCCACGATCTTGCACTTCAAAGCCTTCAATAGCCTAGAAACATCTGAAAAAGCAGTAGTGCGGTAATACTGTTGAACTCACTTGCGTTTGCTTCCTTTCTAACTGGAGGAATGCATTTTCAGCCTTCTGCTGCCATCATTAAATATTCAGCTCGAATGCAGCAACAATTCTTCTTTTTAAATCAAATTCTGGAAAAGGATTTCTTGCCAGGAGAAATGTTCTTTATGAAATCTCTTGGACATTTTCATCCAAAATTATCCACTTTTTCATGGTAGCATGGCCGAGCGGTCTAAGGCGCTGGATTAAGGCTCCAGTCTCTTTGGAGGCGTGGGTTCGAATCCCACTGCTGCCAGTTTTGAACTTTGAAAGCTCTCAAGATGCTTGGTAAACCTTTTAGTGGTCAGAAGAACTTGCTTTTGATGATGCTCAGAAATGGACTTCTTGGCCTTTTCTGAAACTGAACAAACTGTATGAGAAAAGGCCTTTGATGATATTCCCAAGATGTTTTGGCACAGATTAAGCTACCCTGATGTGCTAGCTAAGTAGACATTAGGCGCACTCCACGATCTTGCACTTCAAAGCCTTCAATAGCCTAGGAACATCTGAAAAAGCAGTAGTGCGGTAATACTGTTGAACTCACTTGCGTTTGCTTCCTTTCTAACTGGAGGAATGCATTTTCAGCCTTCTGCTGCCATCATTAAATATTCAGCTCGAATGCAGCAACAATTTTTCTTTTTAAATCAAATTCAGGAAAAGGATTTCTTGCCAGGAGAAATGTTCTTTATGAAATCTCTTGGACATTTTGATCCAAAATTATCCACTTTTTCATGGTAGCATGGCCGAGCGGTCTAAGGCGCTGGATTAAGGCTCCAGTCTCTTTGGAGGCGTGGGTTTGAATCCCACTGCTGCCAGTTTTGAACTTTGAAAGCTCTCAAGATGCGTGGTAAACCTTTTAGTGGTCAGAAGAACTTGCTTTTGATGATGCTCAGAAATGGACTTCTTGGCCTTTTCTGAAACTGAACAAACTGTATGAGAAAAGGCCTTTGATGATATTCCCAAGATGTTTTGGCACAGATTAAGCTACCCTGATGTGCTAGCTAAGTAGACATTAGGCGCACTCCACGATCTTGCACTTCAAAGCCTTCAATAGTCTAGGAACATCTGAAAAAGCAGTAGTGCGGTAATACTGTTGAACTCACTTGCGTTTGCTTCCTTTCTAACTGGAGGAATGCATTTTCAGCCTTCTGCTGCCATCATTAAATATTCAGCTCGAATGCAGCAACAATTCTTCTTCTTTTTAAATCAAATTCTGGAAAAGGATTTCTTGCCAGGAGAAATGTTCTTTATGAAATCTCTTGGACATTTTGATCCAAAATTATCCACTTTTTCATGGTAGCATGGCCGAGCGGTCTAAGGCGCTGGATTAAGGCTCCAGTCTCTTTGGAGGCGTGGGTTTGAATCCCACTGCTGCCAGTTTTGAACTTTGAAAGCTCTCAAGATGCGTGGTAAACCTTTTAGTGGTCAGAAGAACTTGCTTTTGATGATGCTCAGAAATGGACTTCTTGGCCTTTTCTGAAACTGAACAAACTGTATGAGAAAAGGCCTTTGATGATATTCCCAAGATGTTTTGGCACAGATTAAGCTACCCTGATGTGCTAGCTAAGTAGACATTAGGCGCACTCCACGATCTTGCACTTCAAAGCCTTCAATAGCCTAGGAACATCTGAAAAAGCAGTAGTGCGGTAATACTGTTGAACTCACTTGCGTTTGCTTCCTTTCTAACTGGAGGAATGCATTTTCAGCCTTCTGCTGCCATCATTAAATATTCAGCTCGAATGCAGCAACAATTCTTCTTTTTAAATCAAATACTGGAAAAGGACTTCTTGCCAGGAGAAATGTTCTTTATGAAATCTCTTGGACATTTTGATCCAAAATTATCCCCTTTTTCATGGTAGCATGGCCGAGCGGTCTAAGGCGCTGGATTAAGGCTCCAGTCTCTTTGGAGGCGTGGGTTCGAATCCCACTGCTGCCAGTTTTGAACTTTGAAAGCTCTCAAGATGCGTGGTAAACCTTTTAGTGGTCAGAAGAACTTGCTTTTGATGATGCTCAGAAATGGACTTCTTGGCCTTTTCTGAAACTGAACAAACTGTATGAGAAAAGGCCTTTGATGATATTCCCAAGATGTTTTGGCACAGATTAAGCTACCCTGATGTGCTAGCTAAGTAGACATTAGGCGCACTCCACGATCTTGCACTTCAAAGCCTTCAATAGCCTAGGAACATCTGAAAAAGCAGTAGTGCGGTAATACTGTTGAACTCACTTGCGTTTGCTTCCTTTCTAACTGGAGGAATGCATTTTCAGCCTTCTGCTGCCATCATTAAATATTCAGCTCGAATGCAGCAACAATTCTTCTTCTTTTTAAATCAAATTCTGGAAAAGGATTTCTTGCCAGGAGAAATGTTCTTTATGAAATCTCTTGGACATTTTGATCCAAAATTATCCACTTTTTCATAGTAGCATGGCCGAGCGGTCTAAGGCGCTGGATTAAGGCTCCAGTCTCTTTGGAGGCGTGGGTTTGAATCCCACTGCTGCCAGTTTTGAACTTTGAAAGCTCTCAAGATGCATGGTAAACCTTTTAGTGGTCAGAAGAACTTGCTTTTGATGATGCTCAGAAATGGACTTCTTGGCCTTTTCTGAAACTGAACAAACTGTATGAGAAAAGGCCTTTGATGATATTCCCAAGATGTTTTGGCACAGATTAAGCTACCCTGATGTGCTAGCTAAGTAGACATTAGGCGCACTCCACGATCTTGCACTTCAAAGCCTTCAATAGCCTAGGAACATCTGAAAAAGCAGTAGTGCGGTAATACTGTTGAACTCACTTGCGTTTGCTTCCTTTCTAACTGGAGGAATGCATTTTCAGCCTTCTGCTGCCATCATTAAATATTCAGCTCGAATGCAGCAACAATTCTTCTTCTTTTTAAATCAAATTCAGGAAAAGGATTTCTTGCCAGGAGAAATGTTCTTTATGAAATCTCTTGGACATTTTGATCCAAAATTATCCACTTTTTCATGGTAGCATGGCCGAGCGGTCTAAGGTGCTGGATTAAGGCTCCAGTCTCTTTGGAGGCGTGGGTTCGAATCCCACTGCTGCCAGTTTTCAACTTTGAAAGCTCTCAAGCTGCTTTCTCAACATTTTAGTGGTCAGAAGAACTTGCTTTTGATGATGCTCAGAAATGGACTTCTTGGCCTTTTCTGAAACTGAACAAACTGTATGAGAAAAGGCTTTTGATAATATTCCCAAGATGTTATGGCACAGATTAAGCTACCCTGATGCGCTAGCTAAGTAGACATTAGGCGCACTCCACGATCTTGCACTTCAAAGCCTTCAATAGCCTAGAAACATCTGAAAAAGCAGTAGTGCGGTAATACTGTTGAACTCACTTGCGTTTGCTTCCTTTCTAACTGGAGGAATGCATTTTCAGCCTTCTGCTGCCATCATTAAATATTCAGCTCGAATGCAGCAACAATTCTTCTTTTTAAATCAAATTCTGGAAAAGGATTTCTTGCCAGGAGAAATGTTCTTTATGAAATCTCTTGGACATTTTCATCCAAAATTATCCACTTTTTCATGGTAGCATGGCCGAGCGGTCTAAGGCGCTGGATTAAGGCTCCAGTCTCTTTGGAGGCGTGGGTTCGAATCCCACTGCTGCCAGTTTTGAACTTTGAAAGCTCTCAAGATGCTTGGTAAACCTTTTAGTGGTCAGAAGAACTTGCTTTTGATGATGCTCAGAAATGGACTTCTTGGCCTTTTCTGAAACTGAACAAACTGTACGAGAAAAGGCCTTTGATGATATTCCCAAGATGTTTTGGCACAGATTAAGCTACCCTGATGTGCTAGCTAAGTAGACATTAGGCGCACTCCACGATCTTGCACTTCAAAGCCTTCAATAGCCTAGGAACATCTGAAAAAGCAGTAGTGCGGTAATACTGTTGAACTCACTTGCGTTTGCTTCCTTTCTAACTGGAGGAATGCATTTTCAGCCTTCTGCTGCCATCATTAAATATTCAGCTCGAATGCAGCAACAATTTTTCTTTTTAAATCAAATTCAGGAAAAGGATTTCTTGCCAGGAGAAATGTTCTTTATGAAATCTCTTGGACATTTTGATCCAAAATTATCCACTTTTTCATGGTAGCATGGCCGAGCGGTCTAAGGCGCTGGATTAAGGCTCCAGTCTCTTTGGAGGCGTGGGTTTGAATCCCACTGCTGCCAGTTTTGAACTTTGAAAGCTCTCAAGATGCGTGGTAAACCTTTTAGTGGTCAGAAGAACTTGCTTTTGATGATGCTCAGAAATGGACTTCTTGGCCTTTTCTGAAACTGAACAAACTGTATGAGAAAAGGCCTTTGATGATATTCCCAAGATGTTTTGGCACAGATTAAGCTACCCTGATGTGCTAGCTAAGTAGACATTAGGCGCACTCCACGATCTTGCACTTCAAAGCCTTCAATAGCCTAGGAACATCTGAAAAAGCAGTAGTGCGGTAATACTGTTGAACTCACTTGCGTTTGCTTCCTTTCTAACTGGAGGAATGCATTTTCAGCCTTCTGCTGCCATCATTAAATATTCAGCTCGAATGCAGCAACAATTCTTCTTCTTTTTAAATCAAATTCTGGAAAAGGATTTCTTGCCAGGAGAAATGTTCTTTATGAAATCTCTTGGACATTTTGATCCAAAATTATCCACTTTTTCATGGTAGCATGGCAGAGCGGTCTAAGGCGCTGGATTAAGGCTCCAGTCTCTTTGGAGGCGTGGGTTTGAATCCCACTGCTGCCAGTTTTGAACTTTGAAAGCTCTCAAGATGCGTGGTAAACCTTTTAGTGGTCAGAAGAACTTGCTTTTGATGATGCTCAGAAATGGACTTCTTGGCCTTTTCTGAAACTGAACAAACTGTATGAGAAAAGGCCTTTGATGATATTCCCAAGATGTTTTGGCACAGATTAAGCTACCCTGATGTGCTAGCTAAGTAGACATTAGGCGCACTCCACGATCTTGCACTTCAAAGCCTTCAATAGCCTAGGAACATCTGAAAAAGCAGTAGTGCGGTAATACTGTTGAACTCACTTGCGTTTGCTTCCTTTCTAACTGGAGGAATGCATTTTCAGCCTTCTGCTGCCATCATTAAATATTCAGCTCGAATGCAGCAACAATTCTTCTTCTTTTTAAATCAAATTCAGGAAAAGGATTTCTTGCCAGGAGAAATGTTCTTTATGAAATCTCTTGGACATTTTCATCCAAAATGATCCACTTTTTCATGGTAGCATGGCCGAGCGGTCTAAGGTGCTGGATTAAGGCTCCAGTCTCTTTGGAGGCGTGGGTTCGAATCCCACTGCTGCCAGTTTTCAACTTTGAAAGCTCTCAAGTTGCTTTCTCAACATTTTAGTGGTCAGAAGAACTTGCTTTTGATGATGCTCAGAAATGGACTTCTTGGCCTTTTCTGAAACTGAACAAACTGTATGAGAAAAGGCCTTTGATGATATTCCCAAGATGTTTTGGCACAGATTAAGCTACCCTGATGTGCTAGCTAAGTAGACATTAGGCGCACTCCACGATCTTGCACTTCAAAGCCTTCAATAGCCTAGGAACATCTGAAAAAGCAGTAGTGCGGTAATACTGTTGAACTCACTTGCGTTTGCTTCCTTTCTAACTGGAGGAATGCATTTTCAGCCTTCTGCTGCCATCATTAAATATTCAGCTCGAATGCAGCAACAATTTTTCTTTTTAAATCAAATTCAGGAAAAGGATTTCTTGCCAGGAGAAATGTTCTTTATGAAATCTCTTGGACATTTTGATCCAAAATTATCCACTTTTTCATGGTAGCATGGCCGAGCGGTCTAAGGCGCTGGATTAAGGCTCCAGTCTCTTTGGAGGTGTGGGTTTGAATCCCACTGCTGCCAGTTTTGAACTTTGAAAGCTCTCAAGATGCGTGGTAAACCTTTTAGTGGTCAGAAGAACTTGCTTTTGATGATGCTCAGAAATGGACTTCTTGGCCTTTTCTGAAACTGAACAAACTGTATGAGAAAAGGCCTTTGATGATATTCCCAAGATGTTTTGGCACAGATTAAGCTACCCTGATGTGCTAGCTAAGTAGACATTAGGCGCACTCCACGATCTTGCACTTCAAAGCCTTCAATAGCCTAGGAACATCTGAAAAAGCAGTAGTGCGGTAATACTGTTGAACTCACTTGCGTTTGCTTCCTTTCTAACTGGAGGAATGCATTTTCAGCCTTCTGCTGCCATCATTAAATATTCAGCTCGAATGCAGCAACAATTCTTCTTCTTTTTAAATCA
>NC_089849.1:78924220-78929220 GCF_035609145.1 Eleutherodactylus coqui
AAGCAGTAGTGCGGTAATACTGTTGAACTCACTTGCGTTTGCTTCCTTTCTAACTGGAGGAATGCATTTTCAGCCTTCTGCTGCCATCATTAAATATTCAGCTCGAATGCAGCAACAATTCTTCTTCTTTTTAAATCAAATTCAGGAAAAGGATTTCTTGCCAGGAGAAATGTTCTTTATGAAATCTCTTGGACATTTTGATCCAAAATTATCCACTTTTTCATGGTAGCATGGCCGAGCGGTCTAAGGCGCTGGATTAAGGCTCCAGTCTCTTTGGAGGCGTGGGTTTGAATCCCACTGCTGCCAGTTTTGAACTTTGAAAGCTCTCAAGATGCTTGGTAAAACTTTTAGTGGTCAGAAGAACTTGCTTTTGATGATGCTCAGAAATGGACTTCTTGGCCTTTTCTGAAACTGAACAAACTGTATGAGAAAAGGCTTTTGATAATATTCCCAAGATGTTATGGCACAGATTAAGCTACCCTGATGCGCTAGCTAAGTAGACATTAGGAGGACTGCACGATCTTGCACTTCAAAGCCTTCAATAGCCTAGAAACATCTGAAAAAGCAGTAGTGCGGTAATACTGTTGAACTCACTTGCGTTTGCTTCCTTTCTAACTGGAGGAATGCATTTTCAGCCTTCTGCTGCCATCATTAAATATTCAGCTCGAATGCAGCAACAATTCTTCTTTTTAAATCAAATTCAGGAAAAGGATTTCTTGCCAGGAGAAATGTTCTTTATGAAATCTCTTGGACATTTTCATCCAAAATTATCCACTTTTTCATGGTAGCATGGCCGAGCGGTCTAAGGCGCTGGATTAAGGCTCCAGTCTCTTTGGAGGCGTGGGTTCGAATCCCACTGCTGCCAGTTTTGAACTTTGAAAGCTCTCAAGATGCTTGGTAAACCTTTTAGTGGTCAGAAGAACTTGCTTTTGATGATGCTCAGAAATGGACTTCTTGGCCTTTTCTGAAACTGAACAAACTGTATGAGAAAAGGCTTTTGATAATATTCCCAAGATGTTATGGCACAGATTAAGCTACCCTGATGCGCTAGCTAAGTAGACATTAGGCGTACTCCACGATCTTGCACTTCAAAGCCATCAATAGCCTAGAAACATCTGAAAAAGCAGTAGTGCGGTAATACTGTTGAACTCACTTGCGTTTGCTTCCTTTCTAACTGTAGGAATGCATTTTCAGCCTTCTGCTGCTATCATTAAATATTCAGCTCGAATGCAGCAATAATTCTTCTTTTTAAATCAAATACTGGAAAAGGACTTCTTGCCAGGACAAATGTTCTTTATGAAATCTCTTGGACATTTTCATCCAAAATTATCCACTTTTCCATGGTAGCATGGCCGAGCGGTCTAAGGCGCTGGATTTAGGCTCCAGTCTCTTTGGAGGCGTGGGTTCGAATCCCACTGCTGCTAGTTTTCAACTTTGAAAGCTCTCAAGTTGCTTTCTGAACATTTTAGTGGTCAGAAGAAGTTGCTTTTGATGATGCTCAGAAATGGACTTCTTGGCCTTTTCTGAAACTGAACAAACTGTATGAGAAAAGGCTTTTGATAATATTCCCAAGATGTTATGGCACAGATTAAGCTACCCTGATGCGCTAGCTAAGTAGACATTAGGCGTACTCCACGATCTTACACTTCAAAGCCTTCAATAGCCTAGAAACATCTGAAAAAGCAGTAGTGCGGTAATACTGTTGAACTCACTTGCGTTTGCTTCCTTTCTAACTGGAGGAATGCATTTTCAGCCTTCTGCTGCTATCATTAAATATTCAGCTGGAATGCAGCAACAATTCTTCTTTTTAAATCAAATTCAGGAAAAGGATTTCTTGCCAGGAGAAATGTTCTTTATGAAATCTCTTGGTCATTTTGATCCAACTGTATCTACTTTATCATGGTAGCATGGCCGAGCGGTCTAAGGCGCTGGATTTAGGCTCCAGTCTCTTTGGAGGCGTGGGTTTGAATCCCACTGCTGCCAGTTTTGAACTTTGAAAGCTCTCAAGATGCGTGGTAAACCTTTTAGTGGTCAGAAGAACTTGCTTTTGATGATGCTCAGAAATGGACTTCTTGGCCTTTTCTGAAACTGAACAAACTGTATGAGAAAAGGCCTTTGATGATATTCCCAAGATGTTTTGGCACAGATTAAGCTACCCTGATGTGCTAGCTAAGTAGACATTAGGCGCACTCCACGATCTTGCACTTCAAAGCCTTCAATAGCCTAGGAACATCTGAAAAAGCAGTAGTGCGGTAATACTGTTGAACTCACTTGCGTTTGCTTCCTTTCTAACTGGAGGAATGCATTTTCAGCCTTCTGCTGCCATCATTAAATATTCAGCTCGAATGCAGCAACAATTCTTCTTCTTTTTAAATCAAATTCAGGAAAAGGATTTCTTGCCAGGAGAAATGTTCTTTATGAAATCTCTTGGACATTTTCATCCAAAATTATCCACTTTTTCATGGTAGCATGGCCGAGCGGTCTAAGGCGCTGGATTAAGCCTCCAGTCTCTTTGGAGGCGTGGGTTCGAATCCCACTGCTGCCAGTTTTGAACTTTGAAAGCTCTCAAGATGCTTGGTAAACCTTTTAGTGGTCAGAAGAAGTTGTTTTTGATGATGCTCAGAAATGGACTTCTTGGCCTTTTCTGAAACTGAACAAACTGTATGAGAAAAGGCTTTTGATAATATTCCCAAGATGTTATGGCACAGATTAAGCTACCCTGATGCGCTAGCTAAGTAGACATTAGGCGCACTCCACGATCTTGCACTTCAAAGCCTTCAATAGCCTAGAAACATCTGAAAAAGCAGTAGTGCGGTAATACTGTTGAACTCACTTGCGTTTGCTTCCTTTCTAACTGGAGGAATGCATTTTCAGCCTTCTGCTGCCATCATTAAATATTCAGCTCGAATGCAGCAACAATTCTTCTTTTTAAATCAAATACTGGAAAAGGACTTCTTGCCAGGAGAAATGTTCTTTATGAAATCTCTTGGACATTTTGATCCAAAATTATCCACTTTTTCATGGTAGCATAGCCGAGCGGTCTAAGGCGCTGGGTTAAGGCTCCAGTCTCTTTGGAGGCGTGGGTTCGATTCCCACTGCTGCCAGTTTTAAACTTTGAAAGCTCTCAAGTTGCTTTCTGAACATTTTAGTGGTCAGAAGAAGTTGCTTTTGATGATGCTCAGAAATGGACTTCTTGGCCTTTTCTGAAACTGAACAAACTGTATGAGAAAAGGCCTTTGATGATATTCCCAAGATGTTTTGGCACAGATTAAGCTACCCTGATGTGCTAGCTAAGTAGACATTAGGCGCACTCCACGATCTTGCACTTCAAAGCCTTCAATAGCCTAGGAACATCTGAAAAAGCAGTAGTGCGGTAATACTGTTGAACTCACTTGCGTTTGCTTCCTTTCTAACTGGAGGAATGCATTTTCAGCCTTCTGCTGCCATCATTAAATATTCAGCTCGAATGCAGCAACAATTCTTCTTTTTAAATCAAATTCAGGAAAAGGATTTCTTGCCAGGAGAAATGTTCTTTATGAAATCTCTTGGACATTTTCATCCAAAATTATCCACTTTTTCATGGTAGCATGGCCGAGCGGTCTAAGGCGCTGGATTAAGGCTCCAGTCTCTTTGGAGGCGTGGGTTCGAATCCCACTGCTGCCAGTTTTGAACTTTGAAAGCTCTCAAGATGCTTGGTAAACCTTTTAGTGGTCAGAAGAACTTGCTTTTGATGATGCTCAGAAATGGACTTCTTGGCCTTTTCTGAAACTGAACAAACTGTATGAGAAAAGGCTTTTGATAATATTCCCAAGATGTTATGGCACAGATTAAGCTACCCTGATGCGCTAGCTAAGTAGACATTAGGCGTACTCCACGATCTTGCACTTCAAAGCCATCAATAGCCTAGGAACATCTGAAAAAGCAGTAGTGCGGTAATACTGTTGAACTCACTTGCGTTTGCTTCCTTTCTAACTGTAGGAATGCATTTTCAGCCTTCTGCTGCTATCATTAAATATTCAGCTCGAATGCAGCAATAATTCTTCTTTTTAAATCAAATACTGGAAAAGGACTTCTTGCCAGGACAAATGTTCTTTATGAAATCTCTTGGACATTTTCATCCAAAATTATCCACTTTTCCATGGTAGCATGGCCGAGCGGTCTAAGGCGCTGGATTAAGCCTCCAGTCTCTTTGGAGGTGTGGGTTCGAATCCCACTGCTGCCAGTTTTGAACTTTGAAAGCTCTCAAGATGCTTGGTAAACCTTTTAGTGGTCAGAAGAACTTGCTTTTGATGATGCTCAGAAATGGACTTCTTGGCCTTTTCTGAAACTGAACAAACTGTATGAGAAAAGGCCTTTGATGATATTCCCAAGATGTTTTGGCACAGATTAAGCTACCCTGATGTGCTAGCTAAGTAGACATTAGGCGCACTCCACGATCTTGCACTTCAAAGCCTTCAATAGCCTAGGAACATCTGAAAAAGCAGTAGTGCGGTAATACTGTTGAACTCACTTGCGTTTGCTTCCTTTCTAACTGGAGGAATGCATTTTCAGCCTTCTGCTGCCATCATTAAATATTCAGCTCGAATGCAGCAACAATTCTTCTTCTTTTTAAATCAAATTCAGGAAAAGGATTTCTTGCCAGGAGAAATGTTCTTTATGAAATCTCTTGGACATTTTGATCCAAAATTATCCACTTTTTCATGGTAGCATGGCCGAGCGGTCTAAGGCGCTGGATTAAGCCTCCAGTCTCTTTGGAGGCGTGGGTTCGAATCCCACTGCTGCCAGTTTTGAACTTTGAAATCTCTCAAGATGCTTGGTAAACCTTTTAGTGGTCAGAAGAAGTTGCTTTTGATGATGCTCAGAAATGGACTTCTTGGCCTTTTCTGAAACTGAACAAACTGTATGAGAAAAGGACTTTGATGATATTCCCAAAATGTTTTGGCACAGATTAAGCTACCCTGATGTGCTAGCTAAGTAGACATTAGACGCACTCCACGATC
>NC_089849.1:78931720-78939220 GCF_035609145.1 Eleutherodactylus coqui
CTTTTTCATGGTAGCATGGCCGAGCGGTCTAAGGCGCTGGATTAAGCCTCCAGTCTCTTTGGAGGCGTGGGTTCGAATCCCACTGCTGCCAGTTTTGAACTTTGAAAGCTCTCAAGATGCTTGGTAAACCTTTTAGTGGTCAGAAGAAGTTGTTTTTGATGATGCTCAGAAATGGACTTCTTGGCCTTTTCTGAAACTGAACAAACTGTATGAGAAAAGGCTTTTGATAATATTCCCAAGATGTTATGGCACAGATTAAGCTACCCTGATGCGCTAGCTAAGTAGACATTAGGCGCACTCCACGATCTTGCACTTCAAAGCCTTCAATAGCCTAGAAACATCTGAAAAAGCAGTAGTGCGGTAATACTGTTGAACTCACTTGCGTTTGCTTCCTTTCTAACTGGAGGAATGCATTTTCAGCCTTCTGCTGCCATCATTAAATATTCAGCTCGAATGCAGCAACAATTCTTCTTTTTAAATCAAATACTGGAAAAGGACTTCTTGCCAGGAGAAATGTTCTTTATGAAATCTCTTGGACATTTTGATCCAAAATTATCCACTTTTTCATGGTAGCATAGCCGAGCGGTCTAAGGCGCTGGATTAAGGCTCCAGTCTCTTTGGAGGCGTGGGTTCGATTCCCACTGCTGCCAGTTTTAAACTTTGAAAGCTCTCAAGTTGCTTTCTGAACATTTTAGTGGTCAGAAGAAGTTGCTTTTGATGATGCTCAGAAATGGACTTCTTGGCCTTTTCTGAAACTGAACAAACTGTTTGAGAAAAGGCTTTTGATAATATTCCCAAGATGTTATGGCACAGATTAAGCTACCCTGATGCGCTAGCTAAGTAGACATTAGGCGTACTCCACGATCTTGCACTTCAAAGCCATCAATAGCCTAGGAACATCTGAAAAAGCAGTAGTGCGGTAATACTGTTGAACTCACTTGCGTTTGCTTCCTTTCTAACTGTAGGAATGCATTTTCAGCCTTCTGCTGCTATCATTAAATATTCAGCTCGAATGCAGCAATAATTCTTCTTTTTAAATCAAATACTGGAAAAGGACTTCTTGCCAGGACAAATGTTCTTTATGAAATCTCTTGGACATTTTCATCCAAAATTATCCACTTTTCCATGGTAGCATGGCCGAGCGGTCTAAGGCGCTGGATTAAGCCTCCAGTCTCTTTGGAGGCGTGGGTTCGAATCCCACTGCTGCCAGTTTTGAACTTTGAAAGCTCTCAAGATGCTTGGTAAACTTTTTTTAGTGGTCAGAAGAACTTGCTTTTGATGATGCTCAGAAATGGACTTCTTGGCCTTTTCTGAAACTGAACAAACTGTATGAGAAAAGGCCTTTGATGATATTCCCAAGATGTTTTGGCACAGATTAAGCTACCCTGATGTGCTAGCTAAGTAGACATTAGGCGCACTCCACGATCTTGCACTTCAAAGCCTTCAATAGCCTAGGAACATCTGAAAAAGCAGTAGTGCGGTAATACTGTTGAACTCACTTGCGTTTGCTTCCTTTCTAACTGGAGGAATGCATTTTCAGCCTTCTGCTGCCATCATTAAATATTCAGCTCGAATGCAGCAACAATTCTTCTTTTTAAATCAAATTCAGGAAAAGGATTTCTTGCCAGGAGAAATGTTCTTTATGAAATCTCTTGGACATTTTGATCCAAAATTATCCACTTTTTCATGGTAGCACGGCCGAGCGGTCTAAGGCGCTGGATTAAGCCTCCAGTCTCTTTGGAGGCGTGGGTTCGAATCCCACTGCTGCCAGTTTTGAACTTTGAAAGCTCTCAAGATGCTTGGTAAACCTTTTAGTGGTCAGAAGAAGTTGCTTTTGATGATGCTCAGAAATGGACTTCTTGGCCTTTTCTGAAACTGAACAAACTGTATGAGAAAAGGACTTTGATGATATTCCCAAAATGTTTTGGCACAGATTAAGCTACCCTGATGTGCTAGCTAAGTAGACATTAGGCGCACTCCACGATCTTGCACTTCAAAGCCTTCAATAGCCTAGGAACATCTGAAAAAGCAGTAGTGCGGTAATACTGTTGAACTCACTTGCGTTTGCTTCCTTTCTAACTGGAGGAATGCATTTTCAGCCTTCTGCTGCCATCATTAAATATTCAGCTCGAATGCAGCAACAATTCTTCTTCTTTTTAAATCAAATTCAGGAAAAGGATTTCTTGCCAGGAGAAATGTTCTTTATGAAATCTCTTGGACATTTTGATCCAAAATTATCCACTTTTTCATGGTAGCATGGCCAAGCGGTCTAAGGCGCTGGATTAAAGCTCCAGTCTCTTTGGAGGCGTGGGTTTGAATCCCACTGCTGCCAGTTTTCAACTTTGAAAGCTCTCAAGTTGCTTTCTGAACATTTTAGTGGTCAGAAGAAGTTGCTTTTGATGATGCTCAGAAATGGACTTCTTGGCCTTTTCTGAAACTGAACAAACAGTATGAGAAAAGGCTTTTGATGATATTCCCAAAATGTTTTGGCACAGATTAAGCTACCCTGATGCGCTAGCTAAGTAGACATTAGGCACACTCCACGATCTTGCACTTCAAAGCCTTCAATAGCCTAGAAACATCTGAAAAAGCAGTAGTGCGGTAACACTGTTGAACTCACTTGCGTTTGCTTCCTTTCTAACTGGAGGAATGCATTTTCAGCCTTCTGCTGCCATCATTAAATATTCAGCTCGAATGCAGCAACAATTCTTCCTCTTTTTAAATCAAATTCAGGAAAAGGATTTCTTGCCAGGAGAAATGTTCTTTATGAAATCTCTTGGACATTTTCATCCAAAATTATCCACTTTTTCATGGTAGCATGGCCGAGCGGTCTAAGGCGCTGGATTAAGCCTCCAGTCTCTTTGGAGGCGTGGGTTCGAATCCCACTGCTGCCAGTTTTGAACTTTGAAAGCTCTCAAGATGCTTGGTAAACCTTTTAGTGGTCAGAAGAAGTTGTTTTTGATGATGCTCAGAAATGGACTTCTTGGCCTTTTCTGAAACTGAACAAACTGTATAAGAAAAGGCTTTTGATAATATTCCCAAGATGTTATGGCACAGATTAAGCTACCCTGATGCGCTAGCTAAGTAGACATTAGGCGCACTCCACGATCTTGCACTTCAAAGCCTTCAATAGCCTAGAAACATCTGAAAAAGCAGTAGTGCGGTAATACTGTTGAACTCACTTGCGTTTGCTTCCTTTCTAACTGGAGGAATGCATTTTCAGCCTTCTGCTGCCATCATTAAATATTCAGCTCGAATGCAGCAACAATTCTTCTTTTTAAATCAAATACTGGAAAAGGACTTCTTGCCAGGAGAAATGTTCTTTATGAAATCTCTTGGACATTTTGATCCAAAATTATCCACTTTTTCATGGTAGCATAGCCGAGCGGTCTAAGGCGCTGGATTAAGGCTCCAGTCTCTTTGGAGGCGTGGGTTTCGATTCCCACTGCTGCCAGTTTTAAACTTTGAAAGCTCTCAAGTTGCTTTCTGAACATTTTAGTGGTCAGAAGAAGTTGCTTTTGATGATGCTCAGAAATGGACTTCTTGGCCTTTTCTGAAACTGAACAAACTGTTTGAGAAAAGGCTTTTGATAATATTCCCAAGATGTTATGGCACAGATTAAGCTACCCTGATGCGCTAGCTAAGTAGACATTAGGCGTACTCCACGATCTTGCACTTCAAAGCCATCAATAGCCTAGGAACATCTGAAAAAGCAGTAGTGCGGTAATACTGTTGAACTCACTTGCGTTTGCTTCCTTTCTAACTGTAGGAATGCATTTTCAGCCTTCTGCTGCTATCATTAAATATTCAGCTCGAATGCAGCAATAATTCTTCTTTTTAAATCAAATACTGGAAAAGGACTTCTTGCCAGGACAAATGTTCTTTATGAAATCTCTTGGACATTTTCATCCAAAATTATCCACTTTTCCATGGTAGCATGGCCGAGCGGTCTAAGGCGCTGGATTAAGCCTCCAGTCTCTTTGGAGGCGTGGGTTCGAATCCCACTGCTGCCAGTTTTGAACTTTGAAAGCTCTCAAGATGCTTGGTAAACTTTTTTTAGTGGTCAGAAGAACTTGCTTTTGATGATGCTCAGAAATGGACTTCTTGGCCTTTTCTGAAACTGAACAAACTGTATGAGAAAAGGCCTTTGATGATATTCCCAAGATGTTTTGGCACCGATTAAGCTACCCTGATGTGCTAGCTAAGTAGACATTAGGCGCACTCCACGATCTTGCACTTCAAAGCCTTCAATAGCCTAGGAACATCTGAAAAAGCAGTAGTGCGGTAATACTGTTGAACTCACTTGCGTTTGCTTCCTTTCTAACTGGAGGAATGCATTTTCAGCCTTCTGCTGCCATCATTAAATATTCAGCTCGAATGCAGCAACAATTCTTCTTTTTAAATCAAATTCAGGAAAAGGATTTCTTGCCAGGAGAAATGTTCTTTATGAAATCTCTTGGACATTTTCATCCAAAATTATCCACTTTTCCATGGTAGCATGGCCGAGCGGTCTAAGGCGCTGGATTAAGCCTCCAGTCTCTTTGGAGGTGTGGGTTCGAATCCCACTGCTGCCAGTTTTGAACTTTGAAAGCTCTCAAGATGCTTGGTAAACCTTTTAGTGGTCAGAAGAACTTGCTTTTGATGATGCTCAGAAATGGACTTCTTGGCCTTTTCTGAAACTGAACAAACTGTATGAGAAAAGGCCTTTGATGATATTCCCAAGATGTTTTGGCACAGATTAAGCTACCCTGATGTGCTAGCTAAGTAGACATTAGGCGCACTCCACGATCTTGCACTTCAAAGCCTTCAATAGCCTAGGAACATCTGAAAAAGCAGTAGTGCGGTAATACTGTTGAACTCACTTGCGTTTGCTTCCTTTCTAACTGGAGGAATGCATTTTCAGCCTTCTGCTGCCATCATTAAATATTCAGCTCGAATGCAGCAACAATTCTTCTTCTTTTTAAATCAAATTCAGGAAAAGGATTTCTTGCCAGGAGAAATGTTCTTTATGAAATCTCTTGGACATTTTGATCCAAAATTATCCACTTTTTCATGGTAGCATGGCCGAGCGGTCTAAGGCGCTGGATTAAGCCTCCAGTCTCTTTGGAGGCGTGGGTTCGAATCCCACTGCTGCCAGTTTTGAACTTTGAAAGCTCTCAAGATGCTTGGTAAACCTTTTAGTGGTCAGAAGAAGTTGCTTTTGATGATGCTCAGAAATGGACTTCTTGGCCTTTTCTGAAACTGAACAAACTGTATGAGAAAAGGACTTTGATGATATTCCCAAAATGTTTTGGCACAGATTAAGCTACCCTGATGTGCTAGCTAAGTAGACATTAGACGCACTCCACGATCTTGCACTTCAAAGCCTTCAATAGCCTAGGAACATCTGAAAAAGCAGTAGTGCGGTAATACTGTTGAACTCACTTGCGTTTGCTTCCTTTCTAACTGGAGGAATGCATTTTCAGCCTTCTGCTGCCATCATTAAATATTCAGCTCGAATGCAGCAACAATTCTGCTTTTTAAATCAAATTCAGGAAAAGGATTTCTTGCCAGGAGAAATGTTCTTTATGAAATCTCTTGGACATTTTGATCCAAAATTATCCACTTTTTCATGGTAGCACGGCCGAGCGATCTAAGGCGCTGGATTAAGCCTCCAGTCTCTTTGGAGGCGTGGGTTCGAATCCCACTGCTGCCAGTTTTGAACTTTGAAAGCTCTCAAGATGCTTGGTAAACCTTTTAGTGGTCAGAAGAACTTGCTTTTGATGATGCTCAGAAATGGACTTCTTGGCCTTTTCTGAAACTGAACAAACTGTATGAGAAAAGGCTTTTGATAATATTCCCAAGATGTTATGGCACAGATTAAGCTACCCTGATGCGCTAGCTAAGTAGACATTAGGCGGACTGCACGATCTTGCACTTCAAAGCCTTCAATAGCCTAGAAACATCTGAAAAAGCAGTAGTGCGGTAATACTGTTGAACTCACTTGCGTTTGCTTCCTTTCTAACTGGAGGAATGCATTTTCAGCCTTCTGCTGCCATCATTAAATATTCAGCTCGAATGCAGCAACAATTCTTCTTTTTAAATCAAATTCAGGAAAAGGATTTCTTGCCAGGAGAAATGTTCTTTATGAAATCTCTTGGACATTTTGATCCAAAATTATCCACTTTTTCATGGTAGCATGGCCGAGCGGTCTAAGGCGCTGGATTAAGCCTCCAGTCTCTTTGGAGGCGTGGGTTCGAATCCCACTGCTGCCAGTTTTGAACTTTGAAAGCTCTCAAGATGCTTGGTAAACCTTTTAGTGGTCAGAAGAAGTTGCTTTTGATGATGCTCAGAAATGGACTTCTTGGCCTTTTCTGAAACTGAACAAACTGTATGAGAAAAGGACTTTGATGATATTCCCAAAATGTTTTGGCACAGATTAAGCTACCCTGATGTGCTAGCTAAGTAGACATTAGGCGCACTCCACGATCTTGCACTTCAAAGCCTTCAATAGCCTAGGAACATCTGAAAAAGCAGTAGTGCGGTAATACTGTTGAACTCACTTGCGTTTGCTTCCTTTCTAACTGGAGGAATGCATTTTCAGCCTTCTGCTGCCATCATTAAATATTCAGCTCGAATGCAGCAACAATTCTTCTTCTTTTTAAATCAAATTCAGGAAAAGGATTTCTTGCCAGGAGAAATGTTCTTTATGAAATCTCTTGGACATTTTGATCCAAAATTATCCACTTTTTCATGGTAGCACGGCCGAGCGGTCTAAGGCGCTGGATTAAGCCTCCAGTCTCTTTGGAGGCGTGGGTTCGAATCCCACTGCTGCCAGTTTTGAACTTTGAAAGCTCTCAAGATGCTTGGTAAACCTTTTAGTGGTCAGAAGAACTTGCTTTTGATGATGCTCAGAAATGGACTTCTTGGCCTTTTCTGAAACTGAACAAACTGTATGAGAAAAGGCTTTTGATAATATTCCCAAGATGTTATGGCACAGATTAAGCTACCCCGATGCGCTAGCTAAGTAGACATTAGGCGGACTGCACGATCTTGCACTTCAAAGCCTTCAATAGCCTAGAAACATCTGAAAAAGCAGTAGTGCGGTAATACTGTTGAACTCACTTGCGTTTGCTTCCTTTCTAACTGGAGGAATGCATTTTCAGCCTTCTGCTGCCATCATTAAATATTCAGCTCGAATGCAGCAACAATTCTTCTTTTTAAATCAAATTCAGGAAAAGGATTTCTTGCCAGGAGAAATGTTCTTTATGAAATCTCTTGGACATTTTCATCCAAAATTATCCACTTTTTCATGGTAGCATGGCCGAGCGGTCTAAGGCGCTGGATTAAGGCTCCAGTCTCTTTGGAGGTGTGGGTTCGAATCCCATTGCTGCCAGTTTTGAACTTTGAAAGCTCTCAAGATGCTTGGTAAACCTTTTAGTGGTCAGAAGAACTTGCTTTTGATGATGCTCAGAAATGGACTTCTTGGCCTTTTCTGAAACTGAACAAACTGTATGAGAA
>NC_089849.1:78941720-78944220 GCF_035609145.1 Eleutherodactylus coqui
TTAAATCAAATTCAGGAAAAGGATTTCTTGCCAGGAGAAATGTTCTTTATGAAATCTCTTGGACATTTTCATCCAAAATTATCCACTTTTTCATGGTAGCATGGCCGAGCGGTCTAAGGCGCTGGATTAAGGCTCCAGTCTCTTTGGAGGCGTGGGTTCGAATCCCACTGCTGCCAGTTTTGAACTTTGAAAGCTCTCAAGATGCTTGGTAAACCTTTTAGTGGTCAGAAGAACTTGCTTTTGATGATGCTCAGAAATGGACTTCTTGGCCTTTTCTGAAACTGAACAAACTGTATGAGAAAAGGCTTTTGATAATATTCCCAAGATGTTATGGCACAGATTAAGCTACCCTGATGCGCTAGCTAAGTAGACATTAGGCGTACTCCACGATCTTGCACTTCAAAGCCATCAATAGCCTAGGAACATCTGAAAAAGCAGTAGTGCGGTAATACTGTTGAACTCACTTGCGTTTGCTTCCTTTCTAACTGTAGGAATGCATTTTCAGCCTTCTGCTGCTATCATTAAATATTCAGCTCGAATGCAGCAATAATTCTTCTTTTTAAATCAAATACTGGAAAAGGACTTCTTGCCAGGACAAATGTTCTTTATGAAATCTCTTGGACATTTTCATCCAAAATTATCCACTTTTCCATGGTAGCATGGCCGAGCGGTCTAAGGCGCTGGATTTAGGCTCCAGTCTCTTTGGAGGCGTGGGTTCGAATCCCACTGCTGCTAGTTTTCAACTTTGAAAGCTCTCAAGTTGCTTTCTGAACATTTTAGTGGTCAGAAGAAGTTGCTTTTGATGATGCTCAGAAATGGACTTCTTGGCCTTTTCTGAAACTGAACAAACTGTATGAGAAAAGGCTTTTGATAATATTCCCAAGATGTTATGGCACAGATTAAGCTACCCTGATGCGCTAGCTAAGTAGACATTAGGCGTACTCCACGATCTTACACTTCAAAGCCTTCAATAGCCTAGAAACATCTGAAAAAGCAGTAGTGCGGTAATACTGTTGAACTCACTTGCGTTTGCTTCCTTTCTAACTGGAGGAATGCATTTTCAGCCTTCTGCTGCTATCATTAAATATTCAGCTCGAATGCAGCAACAATTCTTCTTTTTAAATCAAATTCAGGAAAAGGATTTCTTGCCAGGAGAAATGTTCTTTATGAAATCTCTTGGTCATTTTGATCCAACTGTATCTACTTTTTCATGGTAGCATGGCCGAGCGGTCTAAGGCGCTGGATTTAGGCTCCAGTCTCTTTGGAGGCGTGGGTTTGAATCCCACTGCTGCCAGTTTTGAACTTTGAAAGCTCTCAAGATGCGTGGTAAACTTTTTAGTGGTCAGAAGAACTTGCTTTTGATGATGCTCAGAAATGGACTTCTTGGCCTTTTCTGAAACTGAACAAACTGTATGAGAAAAGGCCTTTGATGATATTCCCAAGATGTTTTGGCACAGATTAAGCTACCCTGATGTGCTAGCTAAGTAGACATTAGGCGCACTCCACGATCTTGCACTTCAAAGCCTTCAATAGCCTAGGAACATCTGAAAAAGCAGTAGTGCGGTAATACTGTTGAACTCACTTGCGTTTGCTTCCTTTCTAACTGGAGGAATGCATTTTCAGCCTTCTGCTGCCATCATTAAATATTCAGCTCGAATGCAGCAACAATTCTTCTTCTTTTTAAATCAAATTCAGGAAAAGGATTTCTTGCCAGGAGAAATGTTGTTTATGAAATCTCTTGGACATTTTCATCCAAAATTATCCACTTTTTCATGGTAGCATGGCCGAGCGGTCTAAGGTGCTGGATTAAGGCTCCAGTCTCTTTGGAGGCGTGGGTTCGAATCCCACTGCTGCCAGTTTTCAACTTTGAAAGCTCTCAAGATGCTTGGTAAACCTTTTAGTGGTCAGAAGAACTTGCTTTTGATGATGCTCAGAAATGGACTTCTTGGCCTTTTCTGAAACTGAACAAACTGTATGAGAAAAGGCCTTTGATAATATTCCCAAGATGTTTTGGCACAGATTAAGCTACCCTGATGTGCTAGCTAAGTAGACATTAGGCGCACTCCACGATCTTGCACTTCAAAGCCTTCAATAGCCTAGGAACATCTGAAAAAGCAGTAGTGCGGTAATACTGTTGAACTCACTTGCGTTTGCTTCCTTTCTAACTGGAGGAATGCATTTTCAGCCTTCTGCTGCCATCATTAAATATTCAGCTCGAATGCAGCAACAATTTTTCTTTTTAAATCAAATTCAGGAAAAGGATTTCTTGCCAGGAGAAATGTTCTTTATGAAATCTCTTGGACATTTTGATCCAAAATTATCCACTTTTTCATGGTAGCATGGCCGAGCGGTCTAAGGTGCTGGATTAAGGCTCCAGTCTCTTTGGAGGCGTGGGTTCGAATCCCACTGCTGCCAGCTTTCAACTTTGAAAGCTCTCAAGTTGCTTTCTGAACATTTTAGTGGTCAGAAGAAGTTGCTTTTGATGATGCTCAGAAATGGA
>NC_089849.1:78946720-78951720 GCF_035609145.1 Eleutherodactylus coqui
CATTAAATATTCAGCTCGAATGCAGCAATAATTCTTCTTTTTAAATCAAATACTGGAAAAGGACTTCTTGCCAGGACAAATGTTCTTTATGAAATCTCTTGGACATTTTCATCCAAAATTATCCACTTTTCCATGGTAGCATGGCCGAGCGGTCTAAGGCGCTGGATTTAGGCTCCAGTCTCTTTGGAGGCGTGGGTTCGAATCCCACTGCTGCTAGTTTTCAACTTTGAAAGCTCTCAAGTTGCTTTCTGAACATTTTAGTGGTCAGAAGAAGTTGCTTTTGATGATGCTCAGAAATGGACTTCTTGGCCTTTTCTGAAACTGAACAAACTGTATGAGAAAAGGCTTTTGATAATATTCCCAAGATGTTATGGCACAGATTAAGCTACCCTGATGCGCTAGCTAAGTAGACATTAGGCGTACTCCACGATCTTACACTTCAAAGCCTTCAATAGCCTAGAAACATCTGAAAAAGCAGTAGTGCGGTAATACTGTTGAACTCACTTGCGTTTGCTTCCTTTCTAACTGGAGGAATGCATTTTCAGCCTTCTGCTGCTATCATTAAATATTCAGCTCGAATGCAGCAACAATTCTTCTTTTTAAATCAAATTCAGGAAAAGGATTTCTTGCCAGGAGAAATGTTCTTTATGAAATCTCTTGGTCATTTTGATCCAACTGTATCTACTTTTTCATGGTAGCATGGCCGAGCGGTCTAAGGCGCTGGATTTAGGCTCCAGTCTCTTTGGAGGCGTGGGTTTGAATCCCACTGCTGCCAGTTTTGAACTTTGAAAGCTCTCAAGATGCGTGGTAAACTTTTTAGTGGTCAGAAGAACTTGCTTTTGATGATGCTCAGAAATGGACTTCTTGGCCTTTTCTGAAACTGAACAAACTGTATGAGAAAAGGCCTTTGATGATATTCCCAAGATGTTTTGGCACAGATTAAGCTACCCTGATGTGCTAGCTAAGTAGACATTAGGCGCACTCCACGATCTTGCACTTCAAAGCCTTCAATAGCCTAGGAACATCTGAAAAAGCAGTAGTGCGGTAATACTGTTGAACTCACTTGCGTTTGCTTCCTTTCTAACTGGAGGAATGCATTTTCAGCCTTCTGCTGCCATCATTAAATATTCAGCTCGAATGCAGCAACAATTCTTCTTCTTTTTAAATCAAATTCAGGAAAAGGATTTCTTGCCAGGAGAAATGTTGTTTATGAAATCTCTTGGACATTTTCATCCAAAATTATCCACTTTTTCATGGTAGCATGGCCGAGCGGTCTAAGGTGCTGGATTAAGGCTCCAGTCTCTTTGGAGGCGTGGGTTCGAATCCCACTGCTGCCAGTTTTCAACTTTGAAAGCTCTCAAGATGCTTGGTAAACCTTTTAGTGGTCAGAAGAACTTGCTTTTGATGATGCTCAGAAATGGACTTCTTGGCCTTTTCTGAAACTGAACAAACTGTATGAGAAAAGGCCTTTGATAATATTCCCAAGATGTTTTGGCACAGATTAAGCTACCCTGATGTGCTAGCTAAGTAGACATTAGGCGCACTCCACGATCTTGCACTTCAAAGCCTTCAATAGCCTAGGAACATCTGAAAAAGCAGTAGTGCGGTAATACTGTTGAACTCACTTGCGTTTGCTTCCTTTCTAACTGGAGGAATGCATTTTCAGCCTTCTGCTGCCATCATTAAATATTCAGCTCGAATGCAGCAACAATTTTTCTTTTTAAATCAAATTCAGGAAAAGGATTTCTTGCCAGGAGAAATGTTCTTTATGAAATCTCTTGGACATTTTGATCCAAAATTATCCACTTTTTCATGGTAGCATGGCCGAGCGGTCTAAGGTGCTGGATTAAGGCTCCAGTCTCTTTGGAGGCATGGGTTTGAATCCCACTGCTGCCAGTTTTCAACTTTGAAAGCTCTCAAGTTGCTTTCTGAACATTTTAGTGGTCAGAAGAAGTTGCTTTTGATGATGCTCAGAAATGGACTTCTTGGCCTTTTCTGAAACTGAACAAACTGTATGAGAAAAGGCTTTTGATGATATTCCCAAAATGTTTTGGCACAGATTAAGCTACCCTGATGCGCTAGCTAAGTAGACATTAGGCACACTCCACGATCTTGCACTTCAAAGCCTTCAATAGCCTAGAAACATCTGAAAAAGCAGTAGTGCGGTAACACTGTTGAACTCACTTGCGTTTGCTTCCTTTCTAACTGGAGGAATGCATTTTCAGCCTTCTGCTGCCATCATTAAATATTCAGCTCGAATGCAGCAACAATTCTTCTTCTTTTTAAATCAAATTCAGGAAAAGGATTTCTTGCCAGGAGAAATGTTCTTTATGAAATCTCTTGGACATTTTCATCCAAAATTATCCACTTTTTCATGGTAGCATGGCCGAGCGGTCTAAGGCGCTGGATTAAGCCTCCAGTATCTTTGGAGGCGTGGGTTCGAATCCCACTGCTGCCAGTTTTGAACTTTGAAAGCTCTCAAGATGCTTGGTAAACCTTTTAGTGGTCAGAAGAAGTTGCTTTTGATGATGCTCAGAAATGGACTTCTTGGCCTTTTCTGAAACTGAACAAACTGTATGAGAAAAGGCTTTTGATAATATTCCCAAGATGTTATGGCACAGATTAAGCTACCCTGATGCGCTAGCTAAGTAGACATTAGGCGCACTCCACGATCTTGCACTTCAAAGCCTTCAATAGCCTAGAAACATCTGAAAAAGCAGTAGTGCGGTAATACTGTTGAACTCACTTGCGTTTGCTTCCTTTCTAACTGGAGGAATGCATTTTCAGCCTTCTGCTGCCATCATTAAATATTCAGCTCGAATGCAGCAACAATTCTTCTTTTTAAATCAAATACTGGAAAGGGACTTCTTGCCAGGAGAAATGTTCTTTATGAAATCTCTTGGACATTTTGATCCAAAATTATCCACTTTTTCATGGTAGCATAGCCGAGCGGTCTAAGGCGCTGGATTAAGGCTCCAGTCTCTTTGGAGCCGTGGGTTCGATTCCCACTGCTGCCAGTTTTCAACTTTGAAAGCTCTCAAGTTGCTTTCTGAACATTTTAGTGGTCAGAAGAAGTTGCTTTTGATGATGCTCAGAAATGGACTTCTTGGCCTTTTCTGAAACTGAACAAACTGTATGAGAAAAGGCTTTTGATAATATTCCCAAGATGTTATGGCACAGATTAAGCTACCCTGATGCGCTAGCTAAGTAGACATTAGGCGTACTCCACGATCTTGCACTTCAAAGCCATCAATAGCCTAGGAACATCTGAAAAAGCAGTAGTGCGGTAATACTGTTGAACTCACTTGCGTTTGCTTCCTTTCTAACTGTAGGAATGCATTTTCAGCCTTCTGCTGCTATCATTAAATATTCAGCTCGAATGCAGCAATAATTCTTCTTTTTAAATCAAATACTGGAAAAGGACTTCTTGCCAGGACAAATGTTCTTTATGAAATCTCTTGGACATTTTCATCCAAAATTATCCACTTTTCCATGGTAGCATGGCCGAGCGGTCTAAGGCGCTGAATTAAGCCTCCAGTCTCTTTGGAGGCGTGGGTTCGAATCCGACTGCTGCCAGTTTTGAACTTTGAAAGCTCTCAAGATGCTTGGTAAACCTTTTAGTGGTCAGAAGAAGTTGCTTTTGATGATGCTCAGAAATGGACTTCTTGGCCTTTTCTGAAACTGAACAAACTGTATGAGAAAAGGACTTTGATGATATTCCCAAAATGTTTTGGCACAGATTAAGCTACCCTGATGTGCTAGCTAAGTAGACATTAGGCGCACTCCACGATCTTGCACTTCAAAGCCTTCAATAGCCTAGGAACATCTGAAAAAGCAGTAGTGCGGTAATACTGTTGAACTCACTTGCGTTTGCTTCCTTTCTAACTGGAGGAATGCATTTTCAGCCTTCTGCTGCCATCATTAAATACTCAGCTCGAATGCAGCAACAATTCTTCTTCTTTTTAAATCAAATTCAGGAAAAGGATTTCTTGCCAGGAGAAATGTTCTTTATGAAATGTCTTGGACATTTTGATCCAAAATTATCCACTTTTTCATGGTAGCATGGCCGAGCGGTCTAAGGCGCTGGATTAAGGCTCCAGTCTCTTTGGAGGCGTGGGTTCGAATCCCACTGCTGCCAGTTTTGAACTTTGAAAGCTCTCAAGATGCTTGGTAAACCTTTTAGTGGTCAGAAGAACTTGCTTTTGATGATGCTCAGAAATGGACTTCTTGGCCTTTTCTGAAACTGAACAAACTGTATGAGAAAAGGCTTTTGATAATATTCCCAAGATGTTATGGCACAGATTAAGCTACCCTGATGCGCTAGCTAAGTAGACATTAGGCGCACTGCACGATCTTGCACTTCAAAGCCTTCAATAGCCTAGAAACATCTGAAAAAGCAGTAGTGCGGTAATACTGTTGAACTCACTTGCGTTTGCTTCCTTTCTAACTGGAGGAATGCATTTTCAGCCTTCTGCTGCTATCATTAAATATTCAGCTCGAATGCAGCAACAATTCTTCTTTTTAAATCAAATTCAGGAAAAGGATTTCTTGCCAGGAGAAATGTTCTTTATGAAATCTCTTGGACATTTTGATCCAAAATTATCCACTTTTTCATGGTAGCATGGCCGAGCGGTCTAAGGCGCTGGATTAAGGCTCCAGTCTCTTTGGAGGCGTGGGTTCGAATCCCACTGCTGCCAGTTTTCAACTTTGAAAGCTCTCAAGTTGCTTTCTGAACATTTTAGTGGTCAGAAGAAGTTGCTTTTGATGATGCTCAGAAATGGACTTCTTGGCCTTTTCTGAAACTGAACAAACTGTATGAGAAAAGGCCTTTGATGATATTCCCAAGATGTTTTGGCACAGATTAAGCTACCCTGATGTGCTAGCTAAGTAGACATTAGGCGCACTCCACGATCTTGCACTTCAAAGCCTTCAATAGCCTAGGAACATCTGAAAAAGCAGTAGTGCGGTAATACTGTTGAACTCACTTGCGTTTGCTTCCT
>NC_089849.1:78954220-78956720 GCF_035609145.1 Eleutherodactylus coqui
TTTGAACTTTGAAAGCTCTCAAGATGCGTGGTAAACTTTTTAGTGGTCAGAAGAACTTGCTTTTGATGATGCTCAGAAATGGACTTCTTGGCCTTTTCTGAAACTGAACAAACTGTATGAGAAAAGGCCTTTGATGATATTCCCAAGATGTTTTGGCACAGATTAAGCTACCCTGATGTGCTAGCTAAGTAGACATTAGGCGCACTCCACGATCTTGCACTTCAAAGCCTTCAATAGCCTAGGAACATCTGAAAAAGCAGTAGTGCGGTAATACTGTTGAACTCACTTGCGTTTGCTTCCTTTCTAACTGGAGGAATGCATTTTCAGCCTTCTGCTGCCATCATTAAATATTCAGCTCGAATGCAGCAACAATTCTTCTTCTTTTTAAATCAAATTCAGGAAAAGGATTTCTTGCCAGGAGAAATGTTGTTTATGAAATCTCTTGGACATTTTCATCCAAAATTATCCACTTTTTCATGGTAGCATGGCCGAGCGGTCTAAGGTGCTGGATTAAGGCTCCAGTCTCTTTGGAGGCGTGGGTTCGAATCCCACTGCTGCCAGTTTTCAACTTTGAAAGCTCTCAAGATGCTTGGTAAACCTTTTAGTGGTCAGAAGAACTTGCTTTTGATGATGCTCAGAAATGGACTTCTTGGCCTTTTCTGAAACTGAACAAACTGTATGAGAAAAGGCCTTTGATAATATTCCCAAGATGTTTTGGCACAGATTAAGCTACCCTGATGTGCTAGCTAAGTAGACATTAGGCGCACTCCACGATCTTGCACTTCAAAGCCTTCAATAGCCTAGGAACATCTGAAAAAGCAGTAGTGCGGTAATACTGTTGAACTCACTTGCGTTTGCTTCCTTTCTAACTGGAGGAATGCATTTTCAGCCTTCTGCTGCCATCATTAAATATTCAGCTCGAATGCAGCAACAATTTTTCTTTTTAAATCAAATTCAGGAAAAGGATTTCTTGCCAGGAGAAATGTTCTTTATGAAATCTCTTGGACATTTTGATCCAAAATTATCCACTTTTTCATGGTAGCATGGCCGAGCGGTCTAAGGTGCTGGATTAAGGCTCCAGTCTCTTTGGAGGCATGGGTTTGAATCCCACTGCTGCCAGTTTTCAACTTTGAAAGCTCTCAAGTTGCTTTCTGAACATTTTAGTGGTCAGAAGAAGTTGCTTTTGATGATGCTCAGAAATGGACTTCTTGGCCTTTTCTGAAACTGAACAAACTGTATGAGAAAAGGCTTTTGATGATATTCCCAAAATGTTTTGGCACAGATTAAGCTACCCTGATGCGCTAGCTAAGTAGACATTAGGCACACTCCACGATCTTGCACTTCAAAGCCTTCAATAGCCTAGAAACATCTGAAAAAGCAGTAGTGCGGTAACACTGTTGAACTCACTTGCGTTTGCTTCCTTTCTAACTGGAGGAATGCATTTTCAGCCTTCTGCTGCCATCATTAAATATTCAGCTCGAATGCAGCAACAATTCTTCTTCTTTTTAAATCAAATTCAGGAAAAGGATTTCTTGCCAGGAGAAATGTTCTTTATGAAATCTCTTGGACATTTTCATCCAAAATTATCCACTTTTTCATGGTAGCATGGCCGAGCGGTCTAAGGCGCTGGATTAAGCCTCCAGTATCTTTGGAGGCGTGGGTTCGAATCCCACTGCTGCCAGTTTTGAACTTTGAAAGCTCTCAAGATGCTTGGTAAACCTTTTAGTGGTCAGAAGAAGTTGCTTTTGATGATGCTCAGAAATGGACTTCTTGGCCTTTTCTGAAACTGAACAAACTGTATGAGAAAAGGCTTTTGATAATATTCCCAAGATGTTATGGCACAGATTAAGCTACCCTGATGCGCTAGCTAAGTAGACATTAGGCGCACTCCACGATCTTGCACTTCAAAGCCTTCAATAGCCTAGAAACATCTGAAAAAGCAGTAGTGCGGTAATACTGTTGAACTCACTTGCGTTTGCTTCCTTTCTAACTGGAGGAATGCATTTTCAGCCTTCTGCTGCCATCATTAAATATTCAGCTCGAATGCAGCAACAATTCTTCTTTTTAAATCAAATACTGGAAAGGGACTTCTTGCCAGGAGAAATGTTCTTTATGAAATCTCTTGGACATTTTGATCCAAAATTATCCACTTTTTCATGGTAGCATAGCCGAGCGGTCTAAGGCGCTGGATTAAGGCTCCAGTCTCTTTGGAGCCGTGGGTTCGATTCCCACTGCTGCCAGTTTTCAACTTTGAAAGCTCTCAAGTTGCTTTCTGAACATTTTAGTGGTCAGAAGAAGTTGCTTTTGATGATGCTCAGAAATGGACTTCTTGGCCTTTTCTGAAACTGAACAAACTGTATGAGAAAAGGCTTTTGATAATATTCCCAAGATGTTATGGCACAGATTAAGCTACCCTGATGCGCTAGCTAAGTAGACATTAGGCGTACTCCACGATCTTGCACTTCAAAGCCATCAATAGCCTAGGAACATCTGAAAAAGC
>NC_089849.1:78961720-78971720 GCF_035609145.1 Eleutherodactylus coqui
ACTTCAAAGCCTTCAATAGCCTAGAAACATCTGAAAAAGCAGTAGTGCGGTAACACTGTTGAACTCACTTGCGTTTGCTTCCTTTCTAACTGGAGGAATGCATTTTCAGCCTTCTGCTGCCATCATTAAATATTCAGCTCGAATGCAGCAACAATTCTTCTTCTTTTTAAATCAAATTCAGGAAAAGGATTTCTTGCCAGGAGAAATGTTCTTTATGAAATCTCTTGGACATTTTCATCCAAAATTATCCACTTTTTCATGGTAGCATGGCCGAGCGGTCTAAGGCGCTGGATTAAGCCTCCAGTCTCTTTGGAGGCGTGGGTTCGAATTCCACTGCTGCCAGTTTTGAACTTTGAAAGCTCTCAAGATGCTTGGTAAACCTTTTAGTGGTCAGAAGAAGTTGCTTTTGATGATGCTCAGAAATTGACTTCTTGGCCTTTTCTGAAACTGAACAAACTGTATGAGAAAAGGCTTTTGATAATATTCCCAAGATGTTATGGCACAGATTAAGCTACCCTGATGCGCTAGCTAAGTAGACATTAGGCGCACTCCACGATCTTGCACTTCAAAGCCTTCAATAGCCTAGAAACATCTGAAAAAGCAGTAGTGCGGTAATACTGTTGAACTCACTTGCGTTTGCTTCCTTTCTAACTGGAGGAATGCATTTTCAGCCTTCTGCTGCCATCATTAAATATTCAGCTCGAATGCAGCAACAATTCTTCTTTTTAAATCAAATTCTGGAAAAGGATTTCTTGCCAGGAGAAATGTTCTTTATGAAATCTCTTGGACATTTTGATCCAAAATTATCCACTTTTTCATGGTAGCATGGCCGAGCGGTCTAAGGCGCTGGATTAAGGCTCCAGTCTCTTTGGAGGCGTGGGTTTGAATCCCACTGCTGCCAGTTTTTAACTTTGAAAGCTCTCAAGTTGCTTTCTGAACATTTTAGTGGTCAGAAGAAGTTGCTTTTGATGATGCTCAGAAATGGACTTCTTGGCCTTTTCTGAAACTGAACAAACTGTATGAGAAAAGGCTTTTGATGATATTCCCAAAATGTTTTGGCACAGATTAAGCTACCCTGATGCGCTAGCTAAGTAGACATTAGGCACACTCCACGATCTTGCACTTCAAAGCCTTCAATAGCCTAGAAACATCTGAAAAAGCAGTAGTGCGGTAATACTGTTGAACTCACTTGCGTTTGCTTCCTTTCTAACTGGAGGAATGCATTTTCAGCCTTCTGCTGCTATCATTAAATATTCAGCTCGAATGCAGCAACAATTCTTCTTTTTAAATCAAATTCAGGAAAAGGATTTCTTGCCAGGAGAAATGTTCTTTATGAAATCTCTTGGACATTTTGATCCAAAATTATCCACTTTTTCATGGTAGCATGGCCGAGCGGTCTAAGGCACTGGCTTAAGGCTCCAGTCTCTTTGGAGGCGTGGGTTCGAATCCCACTGCTGCCAGTTTTCAACTTTGAAAGCTCTCAAGTTGCTTTCTGAACATTTTAGTGGTCAGAAGAAGTTGCTTTTGATGATGCTCAGAAATGGACTTCTTGGCCTTTTCTGAAACTGAACAAACTGTATGAGAAAAGGCTTTTGATAATATTCCCAAGATGTTATGGCACAGATTAAGCTACCCTGATGCGCTAGCTAAGTAGACATTAGGAGCACTCCACGATCTTGCACTTCAAAGCCTTCAATAGCCTAGAAACATCTGAAAAAGCAGTAGTGCGGTAATACTGTTGAACTCACTTGCGTTTGCTTCCTTTCTAACTGGAGGAATGCATTTTCAGCCTTCTGCTGCCATCATTAAATATTCAGCTCGAATGCAGCAACAATTCTTCTTCTTTTTAAATCAAATTCAGGAAAAGGATTTCTTGCCAGGAGAAATGTTCTTTATGAAATCTCTTGGACATTTTCATCCAAAATTATCCACTTTTCCATGGTAGCATGGCCGAGCGGTCTAAGGCGCTGGATTAAGCCTCCAGTCTCTTTGGAGGCGTGGGTTCGAATCCAACTGCTGCCAGTTTTGAACTTTGAAAGCTCTCAAGATGCTTGGTAAACCTTTTAGTGGTCAGAAGAACTTGCTTTTGATGATGCTCAGAAATGGACTTCTTGGCCTTTTCTGAAACTGAACAAACTGTATGAGAAAAGGCTTTTGATAATATTCCCAAGATGTTATGGCACAGATTAAGCTACCCTGATGCGCTAGCTAAGTAGACATTAGGCGCACTGCACGATCTTGCACTTCAAAGCCTTCAATAGCCTAGAAACATCTGAAAAAGCAGTAGTGCGGTAATACTGTTGAACTCACTTGCGTTTGCTTCCTTTCTAACTGGAGGAATGCATTTTCAGCCTTCTGCTGCCATCATTAAATATTCAGCTCGAATGCAGCAACAATTCTTCTTTTTAAATCAAATTCTGGAAAAGGATTTCTTGCCAGGAGAAATGTTCTTTATGAAATCTCTTGGACATTTTGATCCAAAATTATCCACTTTTTCATGGTAGCATGGCCGAGCGGTCTAAGGCGCTGGATTAAGGCTCCAGTCTCTTTGGAGGCGTGGGTTTGAATCCCACTGCTGCCAGTTTTCAACTTTGAAAGCTCTCAAGTTGCTTTCTGAACATTTTAGTGGTCAGAAGAAGTTGCTTTTGATGATGCTCAGAAATGGACTTCTTGGCCTTTTCTGAAACTGAACAAACTGTATGAGAAAAGGCTTTTGATGATATTCCCAAAATGTTTTGGCACAGATTAAGCTACCCTGATGCGCTAGCTAAGTAGACATTAGGCACACTCCACGATCTTGCACTTCAAAGCCTTCAATTGCCTAGAAACATCTGAAAAAGCAGTAGTGCGGTAACACTGTTGAACTCACTTGCGTTTGCTTCCTTTCTAACTGGAGGAATGCATTTTCAGCCTTCTGCTGCCATCATTAAATATTCAGCTCGAATGCAGCAACAATTCTTCTTCTTTTTAAATCAAATTCAGGAAAAGGATTTCTTGCCAGGAGAAATGTTCTTTATGAAATCTCTTGGACATTTTCATCCAAAATTATCCACTTTTTCATGGTAGCATGGCCGAGCGGTCTAAGGCGCTGGATTAAGCCTCCAGTCTCTTTGGAGGCGTGGGTTCGAATTCCACTGCTGCCAGTTTTGAACTTTGAAAGCTCTCAAGTTGCTTTCTGAACATTTTAGTGGTCAGAAGAAGTTGCTTTTGATGATGCTCAGAAATGGACTTCTTGGCCTTTTCTGAAACTGAACAAACTGTATGAGAAAAGGCTTTTGATAATATTCCCAAGATGTTATGGCACAGATTAAGCTACCCTGATGCGCTAGCTAAGTAGACATTAGGAGCACTCCACGATCTTGCACTTCAAAGCCTTCAATAGCCTAGAAACATCTGAAAAAGCAGTAGTGCGGTAATACTGTTGAACTCACTTGCGTTTGCTTCCTTTCTAACTGGAGGAATGCATTTTCAGCCTTCTGCTGCCATCATTAAATATTCAGCTCGAATGCAGCAACAATTCTTCTTCTTTTTAAATCAAATTCAGGAAAAGGATTTCTTGCCAGGAGAAATGTTCTTTATGAAATCTCTTGGACATTTTCATCCAAAATTATCCACTTTTCCATGGTAGCATGGCCGAGCGGTCTAAGGCGCTGGATTAAGGCTCCAGTCTCTTTGGAGGCGTGGGTTCGAATCCAACTGCTGCCAGTTTTGAACTTTGAAAGCTCTCAAGATGCTTGGTAAACCTTTTAGTGGTCAGAAGAACTTGCTTTTGATGATGCTCAGAAATGGACTTCTTGGCCTTTTCTGAAACTGAACAAACTGTATGAGAAAAGGCTTTTGATAATATTCCCAAGATGTTATGGCACAGATTAAGCTACCCTGATGCGCTAGCTAAGTAGACATTAGGCGCATTGCACGATCTTGCACTTCAAAGCCTTCAATAGCCTAGAAACATCTGAAAAAGCAGTAGTGCGGTAATACTGTTGAACTCACTTGCGTTTGCTTCCTTTCTAACTGGAGGAATGCATTTTCAGCCTTCTGCTGCCATCATTAAATATTCAGCTCGAATGCAGCAACAATTCTTCTTTTTAAATCAAATTCTGGAAAAGGATTTCTTGCCAGGAGAAATGTTCTTTATGAAATCTCTTGGACATTTTGATCCAAAATTATCCACTTTTTCATGGTAGCATGGCCGAGCGGTCTAAGGCGCTGGATTAAGGCTCCAGTCTCTTTGGAGGCGTGGGTTTGAATCCCACTGCTGCCAGTTTTCAACTTTGAAAGCTCTCAAGTTGCTTTCTGAACATTTTAGTGGTCAGAAGAAGTTGCTTTTGATGATGCTCAGAAATGGACTTCTTGGCCTTTTCTGAAACTGAACAAACTGTATGAGAAAAGGCTTTTGATGATATTCCCAAAATGTTTTGGCACAGATTAAGCTACCCTGATGCGCTAGCTAAGTAGACATTAGGCACACTCCACGATCTTGCACTTCAAAGCCTTCAATAGCCTAGAAACATCTGAAAAAGCAGTAGTGCGGTAACACTGTTGAACTCACTTGCGTTTGCTTCCTTTCTAACTGGAGGAATGCATTTTCAGCCTTCTGCTGCCATCATTAAATATTCAGCTCGAATGCAGCAACAATTCTTCTTCTTTTTAAATCAAATTCAGGAAAAGGATTTCTTGCCAGGAGAAATGTTCTTTATGAAATCTCTTGGACATTTTCATCCAAAATTATCCACTTTTTCATGGTAGCATGGCCGAGCGGTCTAAGGCGCTGGATTAAGCCTCCAGTCTCTTTGGAGGCGTGGGTTCGAATTCCACTGCTGCCAGTTTTGAACTTTGAAAGCTCTCAAGATGCTTGGTAAACCTTTTAGTGGTCAGAAGAAGTTGCTTTTGATGATGCTCAGAAATTGACTTCTTGGCCTTTTCTGAAACTGAACAAACTGTATGAGAAAAGGCTTTTGATAATATTCCCAAGATGTTATGGCACAGATTAAGCTACCCTGATGCGCTAGCTAAGTAGACATTAGGCGCACTCCACGATCTTGCACTTCAAAGCCTTCAATAGCCTAGAAACATCTGAAAAAGCAGTAGTGCGGTAATACTGTTGAACTCACTTGCGTTTGCTTCCTTTCTAACTGGAGGAATGCATTTTCAGCCTTCTGCTGCCATCATTAAATATTCAGCTCGAATGCAGCAACAATTCTTCTTTTTAAATCAAATTCTGGAAAAGGATTTCTTGCCAGGAGAAATGTTCTTTATGAAATCTCTTGGACATTTTGATCCAAAATTATCCACTTTTTCATGGTAGCATGGCCGAGCGGTCTAAGGCGCTGGATTAAGGCTCCAGTCTCTTTGGAGGCGTGGGTTTGAATCCCACTGCTGCCAGTTTTCAACTTTGAAAGCTCTCAAGTTGCTTTCTGAACATTTTAGTGGTCAGAAGAAGTTGCTTTTGATGATGCTCAGAAATGGACTTCTTGGCCTTTTCTGAAACTGAACAAACTGTATGAGAAAAGGCTTTTGATGATATTCCCAAAATGTTTTGGCACAGATTAAGCTACCCTGATGCGCTAGCTAAGTAGACATTAGGCACACTCCACGATCTTGCACTTCAAAGCCTTCAATAGCCTAGAAACATCTGAAAAAGCAGTAGTGCGGTAATACTGTTGAACTCACTTGCGTTTGCTTCCTTTCTAACTGGAGGAATGCATTTTCAGCCTTCTGCTGCTATCATTAAATATTCAGCTCGAATGCAGCAACAATTCTTCTTTTTAAATCAAATTCAGGAAAAGGATTTCTTGCCAGGAGAAATGTTCTTTATGAAATCTCTTGGACATTTTGATCCAAAATTATCCACTTTTTCATGGTAGCATGGCCGAGCGGTCTAAGGCGCTGGCTTAAGGCTCCAGTCTCTTTGGAGGCGTGGGTTCGAATCCCACTGCTGCCAGTTTTCAACTTTGAAAGCTCTCAAGTTGCTTTCTGAACATTTTAGTGGTCAGAAGAAGTTGCTTTTGATGATGCTCAGAAATGGACTTCTTGGCCTTTTCTGAAACTGAACAAACTGTATGAGAAAAGGCTTTTGATAATATTCCCAAGATGTTATGGCACAGATTAAGCTACCCTGATGCGCTAGCTAAGTAGACATTAGGAGCACTCCACGATCTTGCACTTCAAAGCCTTCAATAGCCTAGAAACATCTGAAAAAGCAGTAGTGCGGTAATACTGTTGAACTCACTTGCGTTTGCTTCCTTTCTAACTGGAGGAATGCATTTTCAGCCTTCTGCTGCCATCATTAAATATTCAGCTCGAATGCAGCAACAATTCTTCTTCTTTTTAAATCAAATTCAGGAAAAGGATTTCTTGCCAGGAGAAATGTTCTTTATGAAATCTCTTGGACATTTTCATCCAAAATTATCCACTT
This sequence comes from Eleutherodactylus coqui, assembly GCF_035609145.1. Classification (NCBI taxonomy): domain Eukaryota; kingdom Metazoa; phylum Chordata; class Amphibia; order Anura; family Eleutherodactylidae; genus Eleutherodactylus; species Eleutherodactylus coqui. The sequence continues at coordinate 78,968,139 of NC_089849.1, forward strand.
TTCCATGGTAGCATGGCCGAGCGGTCTAAGGCGCTGGATTAAGCCTCCAGTCTCTTTGGAGGCGTGGGTTCGAATCCAACTGCTGCCAGTTTTGAACTTTGAAAGCTCTCAAGATGCTTGGTAAACCTTTTAGTGGTCAGAAGAAGTTGCTTTTGATGATGCTCAGAAATGGACTTCTTGGCCTTTTCTGAAACTGAACAAACTGTATGAGAAAAGGCTTTTGATAATATTCCCAAGATGTTATGGCACAGATTAAGCTACCCTGATGCGCTAGCTAAGTAGACATTAGGCGCACTCCACGATCTTGCACTTCAAAGCCTTCAATAGCCTAGAAACATCTGAAAAAGCAGTAGTGCGGTAATACTGTTGAACTCACTTGCGTTTGCTTCCTTTCTAACTGGAGGAATGCATTTTCAGCCTTCTGCTGCCATCATTAAATATTCAGCTCGAATGCAGCAACAATTCTTCTTTTTAAATCAAATACTGGAAAAGGACTTCTTGCCAGGAGAAATGTTCTTTATGAAATCTCTTGGACATTTTGATCCAAAATTATCCACTTTTTCATGGTAGCATAGCCGAGCGGTCTAAGGCGCTGGATTAAGGCTCCAGTCTCTTTGGAGCCGTGGGTTCGATTCCCACTGCTGCCAGTTTTCAACTTTGAAAGCTCTCAAGTTGCTTTCTGAACATTTTAGTGGTCAGAAGAAGTTGCTTTTGATGATGCTCAGAAATGGACTTCTTGGCCTTTTCTGAAACTGAACAAACTGTATGAGAAAAGGCTTTTGATAATATTCCCAAGATGTTATGGCACAGATTAAGCTACCCTGATGCGCTAGCTAAGTAGACATTAGGCGTACTCCACGATCTTGCACTTCAAAGCCATCAATAGCCTAGGAACATCTGAAAAAGCAGTAGTGCGGTAATACTGTTGAACTCACTTGCGTTTGCTTCCTTTCTAACTGTAGGAATGCATTTTCAGCCTTCTGCTGCTATCATTAAATATTCAGCTCGAATGCAGCAATAATTCTTCTTTTTAAATCAAATACTGGAAAAGGACTTCTTGCCAGGACAAATGTTCTTTATGAAATCTCTTGGACATTTTCATCCAAAATTATCCACTTTTCCATGGTAGCATGGCCGAGCGGTCTAAGGCGCTGGATTAAGCCTCCAGTCTCTTTGGAGGCGTGGGTTCGAATCCCACTGCTGCCAGTTTTGAACTTTGAAAGCTCTCAAGATGCTTGGTAAACCTTTTAGTGGTCAGAAGAAGTTGCTTTTGATGATGCTCAGAAATGGACTTCTTGGCCTTTTCTGAAACTGAACAAACTGCATGAGAAAAGGACTTTGATGATATTCCCAAAATGTTTTGGCACAGATTAAGCTACCCTGATGTGCTAGCTAAGTAGACATTAGGCGCACTCCACGATCTTGCACTTCAAAGCCTTCAATAGCCTAGGAACATCTGAAAAAGCAGTAGTGCGGTAATACTGTTGAACTCACTTGCGTTTGCTTCCTTTCTAACTGGAGGAATGCATTTTCAGCCTTCTGCTGCCATCATTAAATACTCAGCTCGAATGCAGCAACAATTCTTCTTCTTTTTAAATCAAATTCAGGAAAAGGATTTCTTGCCAGGAGAAATGTTCTTTATGAAATGTCTTGGACATTTTGATCCAAAATTATCCACTTTTTCATGGTAGCATGGCCGAGCGGTCTAAGGCGCTGGATTAAGGCTCCAGTCTCTTTGGAGGCGTGGGTTCGAATCCCACTGCTGCCAGTTTTGAACTTTGAAAGCTCTCAAGATGCTTGGTAAACCTTTTAGTGGTCAGAAGAACTTGCTTTTGATGATGCTCAGAAATGGACTTCTTGGCCTTTTCTGAAACTGAACAAACTGTATGAGAAAAGGCTTTTGATAATATTCCCAAGATGTTATGGCACAGATTAAGCTACCCTGATGCGCTAGCTAAGTAGACATTAGGCGCACTGCACGATCTTGCACTTCAAAGCCTTCAATAGCCTAGAAACATCTGAAAAAGCAGTAGTGCGGTAATACTGTTGAACTCACTTGCGTTTGCTTCCTTTCTAACTGGAGGAATGCATTTTCAGCCTTCTGCTGCTATGATTAAATATTCAGCTCGAATGCAGCAACAATTCTTCTTTTTAAATCAAATTCAGGAAAAGGATTTCTTGCCAGGAGAAATGTTCTTTATGAAATCTCTTGGTCATTTTGATCCAACTGTATCTACTTTTTCATGGTAGCATGGCCGAGCGGTCCAAGGCGCTGGATTTAGGCTCCAGTCTCTTTGGAGGCGTGGGTTTGAATCCCACTGCTGCCAGTTTTGAACTTTGAAAGCTCTCAAGATGCGTGGTAAACCTTTTAGTGGTCAGAAGAACTTGCTTTTGATGATGCTCAGAAATGGACTTCTTGGCCTTTTCTGAAACTGAACAAACTGTATGAGAAAAGGCCTTTGATGATATTCCCAAGATGTTTTGGCACAGATTAAGCTACCCTGATGTGCTAGCTAAGTAGACATTAGGCGCACTCCACGATCTTGCACTTCAAAGCCTTCAATAGCCTAGGAACATCTGAAAAAGCAGTAGTGCGGTAATACTGTTGAACTCACTTGCGTTTGCTTCCTTTCTAACTGGAGGAATGCATTTTCAGCCTTCTGCTGCCATCATTAAATATTCAGCTCGAATGCAGCAACAATTCTTCTTCTTTTTAAATCAAATTCAGGAAAAGGATTTCTTGCCAGGAGAAATGTTCTTTATGAAATCTCTTGGACATTTTGATCCAAAATTATCCACTTTTTCATGGTAGCATGGCCGAGCGGTCTAAGGTGCTGGATTAAGGCTCCAGTCTCTTTGGAGGCGTGGGTTCGAATCCCACTGCTGCCAGTTTTCAACTTTGAAAGCTCTCAAGTTGCTTTCTGAACATTTTAGTGGTCAGAAGAAGTTGCTTTTGATGATGCTCAGAAATGGACTTCTTGGCCTTTTCTGAAACTGAACAAACTGTATGAGAAAAGGCTTTTGATAATATTCCCAAGATGTTATGGCACAGATTAAGCTACCCTGATGCGCTAGCTAAGTAGACATTAGGCGTACTCCACGATCTTACACTTCAAAGCCTTCAATAGCCTAGAAACATCTGAAAAAGCAGTAGTGCGGTAATACTGTTGAACTCACTTGCGTTTGCTTCCTTTCTAACTGGAGGAATGCATTTTCAGCCTTCTGCTGCTATCATTAAATATTCAGCTCGAATGCAGCAACAATTCTTCTTTTTAAATCAAATTCAGGAAAAGGACTTCTTGCCAGGAGAAATGTTCTTTATGAAATCTCTTGGTCATTTTGATCCAAATGTATCTACTTTTTCATGGTAGCATGGCCGAGCGGTCTAAGGCGCTGGATTTAGGCTCCAGTCTCTTTGGAGGCGTGGGTTCGAATCCCACTGCTGCCAGTTTTCAACTTTGAAAGCTCTCAAGTTGCTTTCTGAACATTTTAGTGGTCAGAAGAAGTTGCTTTTGATGATGCTCAGAAATGGACTTCTTGGCCTTTTCTGAAACTGAACAAACTGTATGAGAAAAGGCCTTT
>NC_089849.1:78994220-78996720 GCF_035609145.1 Eleutherodactylus coqui
AAGCCTTCAATAGCCTAGGAACATCTGAAAAAGCAGTAGTGCGGTAATACTGTTGAACTCACTTGCGTTTGCTTCCTTTCTAACTGGAGGAATGCATTTTCAGCCTTCTGCTGCCATCATTAAATATTCAGCTCGAATGCAGCAACAATTCTTCTTCTTTTTAAATCAAATTCAGGAAAAGGATTTCTTGCCAGGAGAAATGTTCTTTATGAAATCTCTTGGACATTTTGATCCAAAATTATCCACTTTTTCATGGTAGCATGGCCGAGCGGTCTAAGGCGCTGGCTTAAGGCTCCAGTCTCTTTGGAGGCGTGGGTTCGAATCCCACTGCTGCCAGTTTTCAACTTTGAAAGCTCTCAAGTTGCTTTCTGAACATTTTAGTGGTCAGAAGAAGTTGCTTTTGATGATGCTCAGAAATGGACTTCTTGGCCTTTTCTGAAACTGAACAAACTGTATGAGAAAAGGCTTTTGATAATATTCCCAAGATGTTATGGCACAGATTAAGCTACCCTGATGCGCTAGCTAAGTAGACATTAGGAGCACTCCACGATCTTGCACTTCAAAGCCTTCAATAGCCTAGAAACATCTGAAAAAGCAGTAGTGCGGTAATACTGTTGAACTCACTTGCGTTTGCTTCCTTTCTAACTGGAGGAATGCATTTTCAGCCTTCTGCTGCCATCATTAAATATTCAGCTCGAATGCAGCAACAATTCTTCTTCTTTTTAAATCAAATTCAGGAAAAGGATTTCTTGCCAGGAGAAATGTTCTTTATGAAATCTCTTGGACATTTTCATCCAAAATTATCCACTTTTCCATGGTAGCATGGCCGAGCGGTCTAAGGCGCTGGATTAAGCCTCCAGTCTCTTTGGAGGCGTGGGTTCGAATCCAACTGCTGCCAGTTTTGAACTTTGAAAGCTCTCAAGATGCTTGGTAAACCTTTTAGTGGTCAGAAGAAGTTGCTTTTGATGATGCTTAGAAATTGACTTCTTGGCCTTTTCTGAAACTGAACAAACTGTATGAGAAAAGGCTTTTGATAATATTCCCAAGATGTTATGGCACAGATTAAGCTACCCTGATGCGCTAGCTAAGTAGACATTAGGCGCACTCCACGATCTTGCACTTCAAAGCCTTCAATAGCCTAGAAACATCTGAAAAAGCAGTAGTGCGGTAATACTGTTGAACTCACTTGCGTTTGCTTCCTTTCTAACTGGAGGAATGCATTTTCAGCCTTCTGCTGCCATCATTAAATATTCAGCTCGAATGCAGCAACAATTCTTCTTTTTAAATCAAATACTGGAAAAGGACTTCTTGCCAGGAGAAATGTTCTTTATGAAATCTCTTGGACATTTTGATCCAAAATTATCCACTTTTTCATGGTAGCATAGCCGAGCGGTCTAAGGCGCTGGATTAAGGCTCCAGTCTCTTTGGAGCCGTGGGTTCGATTCCCACTGCTGCCAGTTTTCAACTTTGAAAGCTCTCAAGTTGCTTTCTGAACATTTTAGTGGTCAGAAGAAGTTGCTTTTGATGATGCTCAGAAATGGACTTCTTGGCCTTTTCTGAAACTGAACAAACTGTATGAGAAAAGGCTTTTGATAATATTCCCAAGATGTTATGGCACAGATTAAGCTACCCTGATGCGCTAGCTAAGTAGACATTAGGCGTACTCCACGATCTTGCACTTCAAAGCCATCAATAGCCTAGGAACATCTGAAAAAGCAGTAGTGCGGTAATACTGTTGAACTCACTTGCGTTTGCTTCCTTTCTAACTGTAGGAATGCATTTTCAGCCTTCTGCTGCTATCATTAAATATTCAGCTCGAATGCAGCAATAATTCTTCTTTTTAAATCAAATACTGGAAAAGGACTTCTTGCCAGGACAAATGTTCTTTATGAAATCTCTTGGACATTTTCATCCAAAATTATCCACTTTTCCATGGTAGCATGGCCGAGCGGTCTAAGGCGCTGGATTAAGCCTCCAGTCTCTTTGGAGGCGTGGGTTCGAATCCGACTGCTGCCAGTTTTGAACTTTGAAAGCTCTCAAGATGCTTGGTAAACCTTTTAGTGGTCAGAAGAAGTTGCTTTTGATGATGCTCAGAAATGGACTTCTTGGCCTTTTCTGAAACTGAACAAACTGTATGAGAAAAGGACTTTGATGATATTCCCAAAATGTTTTGGCACAGATTAAGCTACCCTGATGTGCTAGCTAAGTAGACATTAGGCGCACTCCACGATCTTGCACTTCAAAGCCTTCAATAGCCTAGGAACATCTGAAAAAGCAGTAGTGCGGTAATACTGTTGAACTCACTTGCGTTTGCTTCCTTTCTAACTGGAGGAATGCATTTTCAGCCTTCTGCTGCCATCATTAAATACTCAGCTCGAATGCAGCAACAATTCTTCTTCTTTTTAAATCAAATTCAGGAAAAGGATTTCTTGCCAGGAGAAATGTTCTTTATGAAATGTCTTGGACATTTTGATCCAAAATTATCCACTTTTTCATGGTA
>NC_089849.1:79001720-79009220 GCF_035609145.1 Eleutherodactylus coqui
TTGGTCATTTTGATCCAACTGTATCTACTTTTTCATGGTAGCATGGCCGAGCGGTCTAAGGCGCTGGATTTAGGCTCCAGTCTCTTTGGAGGTGTGGGTTTGAATCCCACTGCTGCCAGTTTTGAACTTTGAAAGCTCTCAAGATGCGTGGTAAACCTTTTAGTGGTCAGAAGAACTTGCTTTTGATGATGCTCAGAAATGGACTTCTTGGCCTTTTCTGAAACTGAACAAACTGTATGAGAAAAGGCCTTTGATGATATTCCCAAGATGTTTTGGCACAGATTAAGCTACCCTGATGTGCTAGCTAAGTAGACATTAGGCGCACTCCACGATCTTGCACTTCAAAGCCTTCAATAGCCTAGGAACATCTGAAAAAGCAGTAGTGCGGTAATACTGTTGAACTCACTTGCGTTTGCTTCCTTTCTAACTGGAGGAATGCATTTTCAGCCTTCTGCTGCCATCATTAAATATTCAGCTCGAATGCAGCAACAATTTTTCTTTTTAAATCAAATTCAGGAAAAGGATTTCTTGCCAGGAGAAATGTTCTTTATGAAATCTCTTGGACATTTTGATCCAAAATTATCCACTTTTTCATGGTAGCATGGCCGAGCGGTCTAAGGTGCTGGATTAAGGCTCCAGTCTCTTTGGAGGCGTGGGTTCGAATCCCACTGCTGCCAGTTTTCAACTTTGAAAGCTCTCAAGTTGCTTTCTGAACATTTTAGTGGTCAGAAGAAGTTGCTTTTGATGATGCTCAGAAATGGACTTCTTGGCCTTTTCTGAAACTGAACAAACTGTATGAGAAAAGGCTTTTGATAATATTCCCAAGATGTTATGGCACAGATTAAGCTACCCTGATGCGCTAGCTAAGTAGACATTAGGCGTACTCCACGATCTTACACTTCAAAGCCTTCAATAGCCTAGAAACATCTGAAAAAGCAGTAGTGCGGTAATACTGTTGAACTCACTTGCGTTTGCTTCCTTTCTAACTGGAGGAATGCATTTTCAGCCTTCTGCTGCTATCATTAAATATTCAGCTCGAATGCAGCAACAATTCTTCTTTTTAAATCAAATTCAGGAAAAGGATTTCTTGCCAGGAGAAATGTTCTTTATGAAATCTCTTGGTCATTTTGATCCAAATGTATCTACTTTTTCATGGTAGCATGGCCGAGCGGTCTAAGGCGCTGGATTTAGGCTCCAGTCTCTTTGGAGGCGTGGGTTCGAATCCCACTGCTGCCAGTTTTCAACTTTGAAAGCTCTCAAGTTGCTTTCTGAACATTTTAGTGGTCAGAAGAAGTTGCTTTTGATGATGCTCAGAAATGGACTTCTTGGCCTTTTCTGAAACTGAACAAACTGTATGAGAAAAGGCCTTTGATGATATTCCCAAGATGTTTTGGCACAGATTAAGCTACCCTTATGTGCTAGCTAAGTAGACATTAGGCGCACTCCACGATCTTGCACTTCAAAGCCTTCAATAGCCTAGGAACATCTGAAAAAGCAGTAGTGCGGTAATACTGTTGAACTCACTTGCGTTTGCTTCCTTTCTAACTGGAGGAATGCATTTTCAGCCTTCTGCTGCCATCATTAAATATTCAGCTCGAATGCAGCAACAATTCTTCTTCTTTTTAAATCAAATTCAGGAAAAGGATTTCTTGCCAGGAGAAATGTTCTTTATGAAATCTCTTGGACATTTTGATCCAAAATTATCCACTTTTTCATGGTAGCATGGCCGAGCGGTCTAAGGCGCTGGCTTAAGGCTCTAGTCTCTTTGGAGGCGTGGGTTCGAATCCCACTGCTGCCAGTTTTCAACTTTGAAAGCTCTCAAGTTGCTTTCTGAACATTTTAGTGGTCAGAAGAAGTTGCTTTTGATGATGCTCAGAAATGGACTTCTTGGCCTTTTCTGAAACTGAACAAACTGTATGAGAAAAGGCTTTTGATAATATTCCCAAGATGTTATGGCACAGATTAAGCTACCCTGATGCGCTAGCTAAGTAGACATTAGGAGCACTCCACGATCTTGCACTTCAAAGCCTTCAATAGCCTAGAAACATCTGAAAAAGCAGTAGTGCGGTAATACTGTTGAACTCACTTGCGTTTGCTTCCTTTCTAACTGGAGGAATGCATTTTCAGCCTTCTGCTGCCATCATTAAATATTCAGCTCGAATGCAGCAACAATTCTTCTTTTTAAATCAAATTCTGGAAAAGGATTTCTTGCCAGGAGAAATGTTCTTTATGAAATCTCTTGGACATTTTGATCCAAAATTATCCACTTTTTCATGGTAGCATGGCCGAGCGGTCTAAGGCGATGGATTAAGGCTCCAGTCTCTTTGGAGGCGTGGGTTTGAATCCCACTGCTGCCAGTTTTCAACTTTGAAAGCTCTCAAGTTGCTTTCTGAACATTTTAGTGGTCAGAAGAAGTTGCTTTTGATGATGCTCAGAAATGGACTTCTTGGCCTTTTCTGAAACTGAACAAACTGTATGAGAAAAGGCTTTTGATGATATTCCCAAAATGTTTTGGCACAGATTAAGCTACCCTGATGTGCTAGCTAAGTAGACATTAGGCACACTCCACGATCTTGCACTTCAAAGCCTTCAATAGCCTAGAAACATCTGAAAAAGCAGTAGTGCGGTAACACTGTTGAACTCACTTGCGTTTGCTTCCTTTCTAACTGGAGGAATGCATTTTCAGCCTTCTGCTGCCATCATTAAATATTCAGCTCGAATGCAGCAACAATTCTTCTTCTTTTTAAATCAAATTCAGGAAAAGGATTTCTTGCCAGGAGAAATGTTCTTTATGAAATCTCTTGGACATTTTCATCCAAAATTATCCACTTTTTCATGGTAGCATGGCCGAGCGGTCTAAGGCGCTGGATTAAGCCTCCAGTCTCTTTGGAGGCGTGGGTTCGAATCCCACTGCTGCCAGTTTTGAACTTTGAAAGCTCTCAAGATGCTTGGTAAACCTTTTAGTGGTCAGAAGAAGTTGCTTTTGATGATGCTCAGAAATGGACTTCTTGGCCTTTTCTGAAACTGAACAAACTGTATGAGAAAAGGCTTTTGATAATATTCCCAAGATGTTATGGCACAGATTAAGCTACCCTGATGCGCTAGCTAAGTAGACATTAGGCGCACTCCACGATCTTGCACTTCAAAGCCTTCAATAGCCTAGAAACATCTGAAAAAGCAGTAGTGCGGTAATACTGTTGAACTCACTTGCGTTTGCTTCCTTTCTAACTGGAGGAATGCATTTTCAGCCTTCTGCTGCCATCATTAAATATTCAGCTCGAATGCAGCAACAATTCTTCTTTTTAAATCAAATACTGGAAAAGGACTTCTTGCCAGGAGAAATGTTCTTTATGAAATCTCTTGGACATTTTGATCCAAAATTATCCACTTTTTCATGGTAGCATAGCCGAGCGGTCTAAGGCGCTGGATTAAGGCTCCAGTCTCTTTGGAGGCGTGGGTTCGATTCCCACTGCTGCCAGTTTTCAACTTTGAAAGCTCTCAAGTTGCTTTCTGAACATTTTAGTGGTCAGAAGAAGTTGCTTTTGATGATGCTCAGAAATGGACTTCTTGGCCTTTTCTGAAACTGAACAAACTGTATGAGAAAAGGCTTTTGATAATATTCCCAAGATGTTATGGCACAGATTAAGCTACCCTGATGCGCTAGCTAAGTAGACATTAGGCGCACTCCACGATCTTGCACTTCAAAGCCTTCAATAGCCTAGGAACATCTGAAAAAGCAGTAGTGCGGTAATACTGTTGAACTCACTTGCGTTTGCTTCCTTTCTAACTGGAGGAATGCATTTTCAGCCTTCTGCTGCCATCATTAAATATTCAGCTCGAATGCAGCAACAATTTTTCTTTTTAAATCAAATTCAGGAAAAGGATTTCTTGCCAGGAGAAATGTTCTTTATGAAATCTCTTGGACATTTTGATCCAAAATTATCCACTTTTTCATGGTAGCATGGCCGAGCGGTCTAAGGTGCTGGATTAAGGCTCCAGTCTCTTTGGAGGCGTGGGTTCGAATCCCACTGCTGCCAGTTTTCAACTTTGAAAGCTCTCAAGATGCTTGGTAAACCTTTTAGTGGTCAGAAGAACTTGCTTTTGATGATGCTCAGAAATGGACTTCTTGGCCTTTTCTGAAACTGAACAAACTGTATGAGAAAAGGCTTTTGATAATATTCCCAAGATGTTATGGCACAGATTAAGCTACCCTGATGCGCTAGCTAAGTAGACATTAGGCGCACTGCACGATCTTGCACTTCAAAGCCTTCAATAGCCTAGAAACATCTGAAAAAGCAGTAGTGCGGTAATACTGTTGAACTCACTTGCGTTTGCTTCCTTTCTAACTGGAGGAATGCATTTTCAGCCTTCTGCTGCCATCATTAAATATTCAGCTCGAATGCAGCAACAATTCTTCTTTTTAAATCAAATTCTGGAAAAGGATTTCTTGCCAGGAGAAATGTTCTTTATGAAATCTCTTGGACATTTTGATCCAAAATTATCCACTTTTTCATGGTAGCATGGCCGAGCGGTCTAAGGCGCTGGATTAAGGCTCCAGTCTCTTTGGAGGCGTGGGTTTGAATCCCACTGCTGCCAGTTTTCAACTTTGAAAGCTCTCAAGTTGCTTTCTGAACATTTTAGTGGTCAGAAGAAGTTGCTTTTGATGATGCTCAGAAATGGACTTCTTGGCCTTTTCTGAAACTGAACAAACTGTATGAGAAAAGGACTTTGATGATATTCCCAAAATGTTTTGGCACAGATTAAGCTACCCTGATGTGCTAGCTAAGTAGACATTAGGCGCACTGCACGATCTTGCACTTCAAAGCCTTCAATAGCCTAGGAACATCTGAAAAAGCAGTAGTGCGGTAATACTGTTGAACTCACTTGCGTTTGCTTCCTTTCTAACTGGAGGAATGCATTTTCAGCCTTCTGCTGCCATCATTAAATACTCAGCTCGAATGCAGCAACAATTCTTCTTCTTTTTAAATCAAATTCAGGAAAAGGATTTCTTGCCAGGAGAAATGTTCTTTATGAAATCTCTTGGACATTTTGATCCAAAATTATCCACTTTTTCATGGTAGCATGGCCGAGCGGTCTAAGGCGCTGGATTAAGGCTCCAGTCTCTTTGGAGGCGTGGGTTCGAATCCCACTGCTGCCAGTTTTGAACTTTGAAAGCTCTCAAGATGCTTGGTAAACCTTTTAGTGGTCAGAAGAACTTGCTTTTGATGATGCTCAGAAATGGACTTCTTGGCCTTTTCTGAAACTGAACAAACTGTATGAGAAAAGGCTTTTGATAATATTCCCAAGATGTTATGGCACAGATTAAGCTACCCTGATGCGCTAGCTAAGTAGACATTAGGCGCACTGCACGATCTTGCACTTCAAAGCCTTCAATAGCCTAGAAACATCTGAAAAAGCAGTAGTGCGGTAATACTGTTGAACTCACTTGCGTTTGCTTCCTTTCTAACTGGAGGAATGCATTTTCAGCCTTCTGCTGCCATCATTAAATATTCAGCTCGAATGCAGCAACAATTCTTCTTTTTAAATCAAATTCAGGAAAAGGATTTCTTGCCAGGAGAAATGTTCTTTATGAAATCTCTTGGACATTTTCATCCAAAATTATCCACTTTTTCATGGTAGCATGGCCGAGCGGTCTAAGGTGCTGGATTAAGGCTCCAGTCTCTTTGGAGGCGTGGGTTCGAATCCCACTGCTGCCAGTTTTGAACTTTGAAAGCTCTCAAGATGCTTGGTAAACCTTTTAGTGGTCAGAAGAACTTGCTTTTGATGATGCTCAGAAATGGACTTCTTGGCCTTTTCTGAAACTGAACAAACTGTATGAGAAAAGGCTTTTGATAATATTCCCAAGATGTTATGGCACAGATTAAGCTACCCTGATGCGCTAGCTAAGTAGACATTAGGCGCACTGCACGATCTTGCACTTCAAAGCCTTCAATAGCCTAGAAACATCTGAAAAAGCAGTAGTGCGGTAATACTGTTGAACTCACTTGCGTTTGCTTCCTTTCTAACTGGAGGAATGCATTTTCAGCCTTCTGCTGCCATCATTAAATATTCAGCTCGAATGCAGCAACAATTCTTCTTTTTAAATCAAATTCTGGAAAAGGATTTCTTGCCAGGAGAAATGTTCTTTATGAAATCTCTTGGACATTTTGATCCAAAATTATCCACTTTTTGATGGTAGCATCGCCGAGCGGTCTAAGGCGCTGGATTAAGGCTCCAGTCTCTTTGGAGGCGTGGGTTCGAATCCCACTGCTGCCAGTTTTCAATTTTGAAAGCTCTCAAGTTGCTTTCTGAACATTTTAGTGGTCAGAAGAACTTGCTTTTGATGATGCTCAGAAATGCACTTTTTGGCCTTTTCTGAAACCGAACAAACTGTATAAGAAAAGGCTTTTGATGATATTCCCAAGATGTTATGGCACAGATTAAGCTACCCTGATGCGCTAGCTAAGTAGACATTAGGCGCACTCCACGATCTTGCACTTCAAAGCCTTCAATAGCCTAGAAACATCTGAAAAAGCAGTAGTGCGGTAATACTGTTGAACTCACTTGCGTTTGCTTCCTTTCTAACTGGAGGAATGCATTTTCAGCCTTCTGCTGCCATCATTAAATATTCAGCTCGAATGCAGCAACAATTCTTCTTTTTAAATCAAATTCTGGAAAAGGATTTCTTGCCAGGAGAAATGTTCCTTATGAAATCTCTTGGACATTTTGATCCAAAATTATCCACTTTTTCACGGTAGCATGGCCGAGCGGTCTAAGGCGCTGGATTAAGGCTCCAGTCTCTTTGGAGGCGTGGGTTCGAATCCCACTGCTGCCAGTTTTCAATTTTGAAAGCTCTCAAGTTGCTTTCTGAACATTTTAGTGGTCAGAAGAACTTGCTTTTGATGATGCTCAGAAATGGACTTTTTGGCCTTTTCTGAAACCGAACAAACTCTATAAGAAAAGGCTTTTGATGATATTCCCAAGATGTTATGGCACAGATTAAGCTACCCCGATGCGCTAGCTAAGTAGACATTAGGCGCACTCCACGATCTTGCACTTCAAAGCCTTCAATAGCCTAGAAACATCTGAAAAAGCAGTAGTGCGGTAATACTGTTGAACTCACTTGCGTTTGCTTCCTTTCTAACTGGAGGAATGCATTTTCAGCCTTCTGCTGCCATCATTAAATATTCAGCTCGAATGCAGCAACAATTCTTCTTTTTAAATCAAATTCTGGAAAAGGATTTCTTGCCAGGAGAAATGTTCTTTATGAAATCTCTTGGACATTTTGATCCAAAATTATCCACTTTTTCATGGTAGCATGGCCGAGCGGTCTAAGGCGCTGGATTAAGGCTCCAGTCTCTTTGGAGGCGTGGGTTCGAATCCCACTGCTGCCAGTTTTCAATTTTGAAAGCTCTCAAGTTGCTTTCTGAACATTTTAGTGGTCAGAAGAACTTGCTTTTGATGATGTTCAGAAATGGACTTTTTGGCCTTTTCTGAAAC
>NC_089849.1:79014220-79021720 GCF_035609145.1 Eleutherodactylus coqui
AGAAATGGACTTTTTGGCCTTTTCTGAAACCGAACAAACTCTATAAGAAAAGGCTTTTGATGATATTCCCAAGATGTTATGGCACAGATTAAGCTACCCTGATGCGCTAGCTAAGTAGACATTAGGCGCACTCCACGATCTTGCACTTCAAAGCCTTCAATAGCCTAGAAACATCTGAAAAAGCAGTAGTGCGGTAATACTGTTGAACTCACTTGCGTTTGCTTCCTTTCTAACTGGAGGAATGCATTTTCAGCCTTCTGCTGCCATCATTAAATATTCAGCTCGAATGCAGCAACAATTCTTCTTTTTAAATCAAATTCTGGAAAAGGATTTCTTGCCAGGAGAAATGTTCTTTATGAAATCTCTTGGACATTTTGATCCCACATTATCCACTTTTTCATGGTAGCATGGCCGAGCGGTCTAAGGTGCTGGATTAAGGCTCCAGTCTCTTTGGAGGCGTGGGTTCGAATCCCACTGCTGCCAGTTTTCAATTTTGAAAGCTCTCAAGTTGCTTTCTGAACATTTTAGTGGTCAGAAGAACTTGCTTTTGATGATGCTCAGAAATGGACTTTTTGGCCTTTTCTGAAACCGAACAAACTGTATAAGAAAAGGCTTTTTTTTTTTTTTCAATATTAAATCTTTATTTGGGATATAGACATGTAATATACACACAGTTTATAAGACATGTAATAGTTGCAGACATGTTAACATTACTATGTTATTGTTTTCTATCTAAATCATGCAATTGTCAGATCCCATTTTTTCCTTATATCAATAATATTAGAACGGATAAACATTTTCAGAAATTGTATATAAAAGAAATACTTCGATACAACATGTATCGTATTGAATGAACTTGGCATTTTTGTGCAGCCTTAACTTTTTCTAATAAAGTTACCTCCATAGCTCCCATGCCTCTTTATGTTTTTTTAAAGAGTTATTTCTTAGTGCTATCCACTTTTCGAATAATTGTTGTTCTGCCATACGGTCCCCGAATTCCCCAAAGGATGGAGGTGTGGGCTCTCTCCATCTTCTCGCAATGAGAGATTTTGCTGTCATAAGGGCATGACCCAGCAAATATCTAATTTTTGTAGGGTATTTATTTAAGCCAACCAATAATAAGGTTAGTTTTGCGGATCTTGTGATACGGGTTTTTAGAATTTCATCTAGATGATTAAGAATAAGATCCCAGTATCTCTCAAGAGCAGGGCATGCCCAAAATATGTGCGTTAGAGTACCCTTTTGGTCACAGTTCCTCCAACATTTGTCATTGGTGTTTTGGAATCTTGTGGCCAACAAGCACGGTGTGTAGTACCATCTCAGATTTACTTTAATTTGTGTTTCCAGTATCCCCAGACCCTTGGTTGAGCCACATGCCGTTTTATACGCCTTTTCCCATGATTCCGTTGAAATAACTGTACCCAGTTCGTTTTCCCAACTAAGCATATGTGTTTTTTTGGGTAATTTGTTGTTGCCTGTCAGAATATCATAGAAATATCTGGTTTCGGACTTTCCCAGGAGGGGTTCTGATGTGATCTTTCTTTGGACTTCCATCGGGATTTTTATCTTATATATAGGAGACTTTTTAAGGAAATTTTTTATTCTGCTATAATTGAAGAGGTCTTTTTGGAGAAGGTTACATTTTTCCTGTAGGATTTCAAAAGGTATTAGTTCCTCTCCTGTCATTATGTCCTCTAGGTTTTCCACTCCCCTTACTCTCCAGGTGTCAATTCTTAAATCAGATATGAACAAGTTTAGTATTTCAATTGGCAGTTTTGGTTTTTTGTGGGTATCGTAGGTGGCTACTTTTTTTGTGTATTCTTCCCAAATTTTTAGGGAGGCTGCCACTGTAAGAGGCAAATTTTTGGGAGGGATGTTTAGGGCAAGGTTGGTTGACATGGCCGCGAGTGATGCGCCAAGTAGCAGTAGATGTCCTTTGGGGGTTTTTGTGAGGCATGTTTCCATGCCTACCCAGGCCATTGTGTTGTCTCTTTTTGTCCAGCATCTGGTTTGGTTCAGGATAGTAGCTTTAAAATATTTTTCTAGGTTAGGTATATCTGCGCCTCCTTTCCTCCGGTTTGAGGCTAAGATTGAAAGGGCTAATCGTGGTTTATTTCCCTTCCAAATGAATGCGGATAGTTGTGCTTGTAGTTTTTTGATTGTGCTTTTTGATATGGGGATCGGCAGGACCCTGAAAAGGTATAAAATTTTTGGCAATATTTTCATTTTATAGGTCATATTCCTGCCTAGCCAAGATAAATTTATTCTTGATAGATGGTCGATTTCTTTTTGGATTGTTTCTAAGAGTGGAGTATAGTTAATTCCCTCTAGTTTATTTATGTCCGCAGAAAGTAATATGCCCAGATACGGGATGTTGTCAGCCCCCCATTTGAAAGAGAATTCTGATTGGATTGCGTGCTGTAGGCTTTGTGGGATGTTTATGCCTAGTATTTTTGATTTGTCAACATTAAGCTTGTAGTAGGATACTTTGCTAAAATGTTCGAGGATCTGGCAGGCAGCTCTCAAAGACTCCAGGGGGTGTGTTAATGTGAGGATAATATCATCGGCGAATAGGCCAATTTTGTGTTGGCGGGAGTTTAGAGGAATTCCTCTTGTTTCTATAGAGGATCTTATGATTTCGGCCAGGGGTTCCACCATGAGGACATATAGTATAGGGGAAAGTGGGCATCCCTGGCGTGTACCATTGGAAATGGTGAATTTATCTGAAATGTCGCCATCTATTAACACTCGAGCTGTGGGGTAGGAGTACAGGGCTCGGACGGCGCGAATCACACCCCCCCCGAGGCCAAATTTATTTAGCGTTTGAAACGCATATCCCCAATGAACCCTATCAAAAGCTTTTTCTGCATCTAAAGCTATCATAGTTGTTGGGGATCTAGAGATTTGTGAGGAATATAAAAGGTTGAGAACCCTCCTCGCGCCGTCCGAGGCCTGCCGCCCCTTTACAAAACCCACCTGATCAGAATGCACAACACTCGGCAGGACATCGAGTAATCTATTTGCTAATATCTTTGCGTATATCTTGACATCTGTGTTGAGCAAGGAAATGGGCCTAAAGTTTGCTGGATCGTCTGGCTCTCTTCCTGGTTTGGGCAACACTACCACCGTAGCCTGGAGCATCTCTTCAGGAAACGATCCTTTTTCCATAGCTGAACTGTAGAGTTTTCCCAAGTAGGGAGATAGGGAGTTTGAGAACCATTTATAATATTCTGCCGAATATCCATCTGGGCCAGGCGCTTTTTGGTTTTTCATGGAGGAGATTGTTTCCGCCACCTCGGATACCGTTATTGGGCGATCTAAACTGGCGGCTTGGACTGAGTTTATTGATGGTAGTTTAATTTTATTCAGGAATTTTTCTATATCTTCGTTGTTAGGGTGGGAAGTTTGTGGGTCATCTTTTAAGTTGTATAATTTACTATAGAATAGGCGGAATGTTTCTAATATTTGTTTCGGGTGGGATATTTTAAATTCTTTGTTTTTTGAGTTCCAAATGTATGGGATGTTAGTTTTAATCGTCTTTTTCTTTGTCAGGTTAGCCATCCATTTTGAGGGTTTGTTTAAGGATGCGTAGACATTAGCACGTTGGGAGGTTATTTCCCTGTCGTGATCCCCTTGCAGCACCCTACGCAGTTCTAATCTTGTTTTGAATAGGTCGTTATATATTTGCTGGTTTGCATTAGTCTGGGCTAGACTTTCTAATTGTTGGATTTTTGTCAGTAAGGTATCAGTTTTTTCTAGTTTTTCCTTTTTGTACCTAGCTCCTAGTTTTATAAGGATACCCCTCATGTAAGCTTTGTGTGCTGTCCAGAGCAATTCAGGGCTTACATCAGGCGTATTATTCAAAGTGAAGTAGTCTTCAATTGCGTTTTGGATATCTTTTTGAAATTTGGGTATTTTCATTAGATAAGTATTGTTTCTCCACATTTTATGAAGGTGGCGGAATCCCCCAATTGCCAGAGATGTCAGTATCGGGGCGTGATCCGACCAAGTTATTGTGCCAACCTCAGCCCTGATTGTAGAGGTTATGAGAGACCTGTCTACCAGGCACAGATCTATGCGAGAAAAGGACCTATGTCTTGCAGAGAAAAATGAGTACTCCCTGGCGGAGGCATTGAGACACCTAAACGTGTCAAAAAGTGCGGCTTTCTTTATCCAGTTGCCTAGGGACATACCCCCTCTCACTTTGTCGCTTGTGGTGTCGACAGATCTCTCTGGTACCAGGTTAAAATCGCCATTTATGATTATAGATCCCTTGGCTACTTTGTTTATTTTTTTGTTTATTTTGTTTAGAAATTTGATTTGGTTTGAATTTGGGACGTATATGTTAGCTATAGTGACCTGTGTGTTTTTTAGCGTGCCCACCAGTACTATGTAACGTCCTTTTGGGTCACATATTTGTTTGTCAATTTTGAGCGGGGCTGTGTCTCTAAATGCTATCAGCACTCCTGCATGTTTCTTTTGTGCGCAGGCTTGTATAAGCTGGGGGAATTTTTTGTGTGTCATTCTATGACTGTCTGTGTCTACTAAATGTGTTTCTTGGATACATACTATATCCGCGCCGAGACGGCATGCTTCTCTCCACACGGAGCTTCTTTTGTAAGGGGAATTCAGGCCATTGGCGTTCAGAGACATCAATTTTGTGGCCATTTTCGCATGGTGGGTCGTTTGCACGGGAGGACGGAAGACTGGAGGTATCTGTGTTTATCTGCCAAAAAATAATTAAAACGAGAAACAACAACAAACGAGTAATGCATCAGATTACCAGTATCAACCTTGCTACCAGAAGTGTTTTTGCCCTGTGAAGAGAATACCGCACAGGATAGTATTGAACAAGTTGTAACTGTTCCTTCACTGGTAGCGGGTTTTTGCATGAGACGCAAGGTGAAACAACAATAAACCTTCAAAAAAATGATTATACAAGCTTGTGCCTGCATGTTCGGTGGGGGGGGTCAAAGTCACTAAAGTGAGAGGACTCACATCTCTGTATTCCAGAATGGACTGTAGATTTAATGTGTCCTTAAGTGTCCTTTGGTTTTTAAACGGTTGCTTTTCTTCTTTTTCCTTTCCAGGAACATAAAGAGGGAAAATTTAGTGGGATCTTTTCTTCCTTCTTCTTGTTCTAGCTTTATTTTCCAAATTTGTCGGAACTGCTTTTCTCGGAGGTAGAGGGCGGAACTTGTTTAGGGGCGGGGGTTGGTACGCCCCACGATTTTAGTGTCTCCATAGCTGTAGAGGGGCTGTGAAATACATATACAGTATTAGCTTTTGTAGCGATGATTTTTGTGGGGAAGCCCCATCTGTAGGGAATATTTGCCTCTCTCAATGCCGTTGTTACAGCTGCAAAACTACGTCTCGCCTCCATAGTAGCTTGTGACAAGTCTATGAATAGACGTATGTCAGCATAAGGACTTGGAAGCACCTTTAGCTTTCTCGCAGTGTTCATGAGTGCTTCTTTGGTGCTGTAATGATGTATGCGTACTATGATGTCTCTAGGTGTATTTTCCTTGAGGAACTTTGGGAGGGGGAGTCTGTGGGCTCTGTCTATCTGCAGCTCCTGTTCTGGGATGTTCGGGAGGATCTTTTTAAGGAATCGTGTGATAAATCCCTTTATTTCAGAGTTGGAGATTTTTTCTGAGACACCTCGCAGTTTGACGTTGTTACGTCTATTTCTGTCCTCAAGATCCGTTAATTTTTGTTGTAGTTTGGCAACAGTCCCCTCTAATTCGTAGTGGGCATCAATCAAGGAGTTGTGGGATTTAACTATCTCTCCAATTTTTGTTTCTGTTTTTTCTATACGGTTGTTAACCTCTTGAACTGAAGTGTCAACATGAGATGTTAGGCTTTTTAGATCTAGTTGTATAGTTTCTCTCAGAGCTAGTACTATCTCTTTAATATATAACTCTGAGGCTGGCTTATCTGAGGCTGATAGATTAACTAGCCCGCTCTCCTTCTTGCTATTTTGAGCATTTGCAGGAACTTCAGGGGCTTCTATGCATGTGTTATCTGACATTCTCAGCCTCTGCTTCTCGGGACTGCTTGTGGGGGAGGGGGCACTCAGTGACAGCGTGTCCGAAGCCATCTTATCTCCCTTAGAGCGCTTTATGCTGTCTTCTATCAGGGGAGGGTTGCTTGCTCCTATCTCTTTTCCTGTCTCCTCTATCCCCTCTGCAGTGTCCCCTCGCTCACCTTTGTTAGCTGGGATCGGAGCCTCCTGCACCTCAGCTGTCTGTGAGCTGTCGGCCAGCTCGTCCTCCGGTGCCATAGCAGAGGGGGGGCTGCGTGCTGGGAAGAAATCCTCCAGCCTGGCAGGTTTAACTTTTGTTGTTCTCCTCCTTGTTGCCATTGCTGGGTTCCTGGTAGGTTCCTGCAGCTTGTGGTGTATTTTTTGTTCTTCTGGAGTCGCTTTGATGTTGCTTAGAGTCCTGTTCTAGACGGAGCCTATGCAAAAACTTCCATCTTGGTGCCTCTCTAAGCCACGCCCCCATAAGAAAAGGCTTTTGATGATATTCCCAAGATGTTATGGAACAGATTAAGCTACCCTGATGCGCTAGCTAAGTAGACATTAGGCGCACTCCACGATCTTGCACTTCAAAGCCTTCAATAGCCTAGAAACATCTGAAAAAGCAGTAGTGCGGTAATACTGTTGAACTCACTTGCGTTTGCTTCCTTTCTAACTGGAGGAATGCATTTTCAGCCTTCTGCTGCCATCATTAAATATTCAGCTCGAATGCAGCAACAATTCTTCTTTTTAAATCAAATTCTGGAAAAGGATTTCTTGCCAGGAGAAATGTTCTTTATGAAATCTCTTGGACATTTTGATCCAAAATTATCCACTTTTTCATGGTAGCATGGCCGAGCGGTCTAAGGCGCTGGATTAAGGCTCCAGTCTCTTTGGAGGCGTGGGTTCGAATCCCACTGCTGCCAGTTTTCAATTTTGAAAGCTCTCAAGTTGCTTTCTGAACATTTTAGTGGTCAGAAGAACTTGCTTTTGATGATGTTCAGAAATGGACTTTTTGGCCTTTTCTGAAACCGAACAAACTGTATAAGAAAAGGCTTTTGATGATATTCCCAAGATGTTATGGCACAGATTAAGCTACCCTGATGCGCAAGCTAAGTAGACATTAGGCGCACTCCACGATCTTGCACTTCAAAGCCTTCAATAGCCTAGAAACATCTGAAAAAGCAGTAGTGCGGTAATACTGTTGAACTCACTTGCGTTTGCTTCCTTTCTAACTGGAGGAATGCATTTTCAGCCTTCTGCTGCCATCATTAAATATTCAGCTCGAATGCAGCAACAATTCTTCTTTTTAAATCAAATTCTGGAAAAGGATTTCTTGCCAGGAGAAATGTTCTTTATGAAATCTCTTGCACATTTTGATCCAAAATTATCCACTTTTCATGGTAGCATGGCCGAGCGGTCTAAGGCGCTGGATTAAGGCTCCAGTCTCTTTGGAGGCGTGGGTTCGAATCCCACTGCTG
>NC_089849.1:79024220-79025796 GCF_035609145.1 Eleutherodactylus coqui
GTAGTGCGGTAATACTGTTGAACTCACTTGCGTTTGCTTCCTTTCTAACTGGAGGAATGCATTTTCAGCCTTCTGCTGCCATCATTAAATATTCAGCTCGAATGCAGCAACAATTCTTCTTTTTAAATCAAATTCTGGAAAAGGATTTCTTGCCAGGAGAAATGTTCTTTATGAAATCTCTTGGACATTTTGATCCAAAGTTATCCACTTTTTCATGGTAGCATGGCCGAGCGGTCTAAGTCGCTGGATTAAGGCTCCAGTCTCTTTGGAGGCGTGGGTTCGAATCCCACTGCTGCCAGTTTTCAATTTTGAAAGCTCTCAAGTTGCTTTCTGAACATTTTAGTGGTCAGAAGAACTTGCTTTTGATGATGCTCAGAAATGGACTTTTTGGCCTTTTCTGAAACCGAACAAACTCTATAAGAAAAGGCTTTTGATGATATTCCCAAGATGTTATGGCACAGATTAAGCTACCCCGATGCGCTAGCTAAGTAGACATTAGGCGCACTCCACGATCTTGCACTTCAAAGCCTTCAATAGCCTAGAAACATCTGAAAAAGCAGTAGTGCGGTAATACTGTTGAACTCACTTGCGTTTGCTTCCTTTCTAACTGGAGGAATGCATTTTCAGGCTTCTGCTGCCATCATTAAATATTCAGCTCGAATGCAGCAACAATTCTTCTTTTTAAATCAAATTCTGGAAAAGGATTTCTTGCCAGGAGAAATGTTCTTTATGAAATCTCTTGGACATTTTGATCCAAAATTATCCACTTTTTCATGGTAGCATGGCCGAGCGGTCTAAGGCGCTGGATTAAGGCTCCAGTCTCTTTGGAGGCGTGGGTTCGAATCCCACTGCTGCCAGTTTTCAATTTTGAAAGCTCTCAAGTTGCTTTCTGAACATTTTAGTGGTCAGAAGAACTTGCTTTTGATGATGCTCAGAAATGGACTTTTTGGCCTTTTCTGAAACCGAACAAACTCTATAAGAAAAGGCTTTTGATGATATTCCCAAGATGTTATGGCACAGATTAAGCTACCCCGATGCGCTAGCTAAGTAGACATAAGGCGCACTCCACGATCTTGCACTTCAAAGCCTTCAATAGCCTAGAAACATCTGAAAAAGCAGTAGTGCGGTAATACTGTTGAACTCACTTGCGTTTGCTTCCTTTCTAACTGGAGGAATGCATTTTCAGCCTTCTGCTGCCATCATTAAATATTCAGCTCGAATGCAGCAACAATTCTTCTTTTTAAATCAAATTCTGGAAAAGGATTTCTTGCCAGGAGAAATGTTCTTTATGAAATCTCTTGGACATTTTGATCCAAAATTATCCACTTTTTCATGGTAGCATGGCCGAGCGGTCTAAGGCGCTGGATTAAGGCTCCAGTCTCTTTGAGGCGTGGGTTCGAATCCCACTGCTGCCAGTTTTCAATTTTGAAAGCTCTCAAGTTGCTTTCTGAACATTTTAGTGGTCAGAAGAACTTGCTTTTGATGATGCTCAGAAATGGAATTTTTGGCCTTTTCTGAAACCGAACAAACTGTATAAGAAAAGGCTTTTGATGATATTCCCAAGATGTTATGGCAA
>NC_089849.1:79025996-79030996 GCF_035609145.1 Eleutherodactylus coqui
TTCCCAGTATCTCTCAAGAGCAGGGCATGCCCAAAATATGTGCGTTAGAGTACCCTTTTGGTCACAGTTCCTCCAACATTTGTCATTGGTGTTTTGGAATCTTGTGGCCAACAAGCACGGTGTGTAGTACCATCTCAGATTTACTTTAATTTGTGTTTCCAGTATCCCCAGACCCTTGGTTGAGCCACATGCCGTTTTATACGCCTTTTCCCATGATTCCGTTGAAATAACTGTACCCAGTTCGTTTTCCCAACTAAGCATATGTGTTTTTTTGGGTAATTTGTTGTTGCCTGTCAGAATATCATAGAAATATCTGGTTTCGGACTTTCCCAGGAGGGGTTCTGATGTGATCTTTCTTTGGACTTCCATCGGGATTTTTATCTTATATATAGGAGACTTTTTAAGGAAATTTTTTATTCTGCTATAATTGAAGAGGTCTTTTTGGAGAAGGTTACATTTTTCCTGTAGGATTTCAAAAGGTATTAGTTCCTCTCCTGTCATTATGTCCTCTAGGTTTTCCACTCCCCTTACTCTCCAGGTGTCAATTCTTAAATCAGATATGAACAAGTTTAGTATTTCAATTGGCAGTTTTGGTTTTTTGTGGGTATCGTAGGTGGCTACTTTTTTTGTGTATTCTTCCCAAATTTTTAGGGAGGCTGCCACTGTAAGAGGCAAATTTTTGGGAGGGATGTTTAGGGCAAGGTTGGTTGACATGGCCGCGAGTGATGCGCCAAGTAGCAGTAGATGTCCTTTGGGGGTTTTTGTGAGGCATGTTTCCATGCCTACCCAGGCCATTGTGTTGTCTCTTTTTGTCCAGCATCTGGTTTGGTTCAGGATAGTAGCTTTAAAATATTTTTCTAGGTTAGGTATATCTGCGCCTCCTTTCCTCCGGTTTGAGGCTAAGATTGAAAGGGCTAATCGTGGTTTATTTCCCTTCCAAATGAATGCGGATAGTTGTGCTTGTAGTTTTTTGATTGTGCTTTTTGATATGGGGATCGGCAGGACCCTGAAAAGGTATAAAATTTTTGGCAATATTTTCATTTTATAGGTCATATTCCTGCCTAGCCAAGATAAATTTATTCTTGATAGATGGTCGATTTCTTTTTGGATTGTTTCTAAGAGTGGAGTATAGTTAATTCCCTCTAGTTTATTTATGTCCGCAGAAAGTAATATGCCCAGATACGGGATGTTGTCAGCCCCCCATTTGAAAGAGAATTCTGATTGGATTGCGTGCTGTAGGCTTTGTGGGATGTTTATGCCTAGTATTTTTGATTTGTCAACATTAAGCTTGTAGTAGGATACTTTGCTAAAATGTTCGAGGATCTGGCAGGCAGCTCTCAAAGACTCCAGGGGGTGTGTTAATGTGAGGATAATATCATCGGCGAATAGGCCAATTTTGTGTTGGCGGGAGTTTAGAGGAATTCCTCTTGTTTCTATAGAGGATCTTATGATTTCGGCCAGGGGTTCCACCATGAGGACATATAGTATAGGGGAAAGTGGGCATCCCTGGCGTGTACCATTGGAAATGGTGAATTTATCTGAAATGTCGCCATCTATTAACACTCGAGCTGTGGGGTAGGAGTACAGGGCTCGGACGGCGCGAATCACACCCCCCCCGAGGCCAAATTTATTTAGCGTTTGAAACGCATATCCCCAATGAACCCTATCAAAAGCTTTTTCTGCATCTAAAGCTATCATAGTTGTTGGGGATCTAGAGATTTGTGAGGAATATAAAAGGTTGAGAACCCTCCTCGCGCCGTCCGAGGCCTGCCGCCCCTTTACAAAACCCACCTGATCAGAATGCACAACACTCGGCAGGACATCGAGTAATCTATTTGCTAATATCTTTGCGTATATCTTGACATCTGTGTTGAGCAAGGAAATGGGCCTAAAGTTTGCTGGATCGTCTGGCTCTCTTCCTGGTTTGGGCAACACTACCACCGTAGCCTGGAGCATCTCTTCAGGAAACGATCCTTTTTCCATAGCTGAACTGTAGAGTTTTCCCAAGTAGGGAGATAGGGAGTTTGAGAACCATTTATAATATTCTGCCGAATATCCATCTGGGCCAGGCGCTTTTTGGTTTTTCATGGAGGAGATTGTTTCCGCCACCTCGGATACCGTTATTGGGCGATCTAAACTGGCGGCTTGGACTGAGTTTATTGATGGTAGTTTAATTTTATTCAGGAATTTTTCTATATCTTCGTTGTTAGGGTGGGAAGTTTGTGGGTCATCTTTTAAGTTGTATAATTTACTATAGAATAGGCGGAATGTTTCTAATATTTGTTTCGGGTGGGATATTTTAAATTCTTTGTTTTTTGAGTTCCAAATGTATGGGATGTTAGTTTTAATCGTCTTTTTCTTTGTCAGGTTAGCCATCCATTTTGAGGGTTTGTTTAAGGATGCGTAGACATTAGCACGTTGGGAGGTTATTTCCCTGTCGTGATCCCCTTGCAGCACCCTACGCAGTTCTAATCTTGTTTTGAATAGGTCGTTATATATTTGCTGGTTTGCATTAGTCTGGGCTAGACTTTCTAATTGTTGGATTTTTGTCAGTAAGGTATCAGTTTTTTCTAGTTTTTCCTTTTTGTACCTAGCTCCTAGTTTTATAAGGATACCCCTCATGTAAGCTTTGTGTGCTGTCCAGAGCAATTCAGGGCTTACATCAGGCGTATTATTCAAAGTGAAGTAGTCTTCAATTGCGTTTTGGATATCTTTTTGAAATTTGGGTATTTTCATTAGATAAGTATTGTTTCTCCACATTTTATGAAGGTGGCGGAATCCCCCAATTGCCAGAGATGTCAGTATCGGGGCGTGATCCGACCAAGTTATTGTGCCAACCTCAGCCCTGATTGTAGAGGTTATGAGAGACCTGTCTACCAGGCACAGATCTATGCGAGAAAAGGACCTATGTCTTGCAGAGAAAAATGAGTACTCCCTGGCGGAGGCATTGAGACACCTAAACGTGTCAAAAAGTGCGGCTTTCTTTATCCAGTTGCCTAGGGACATACCCCCTCTCACTTTGTCGCTTGTGGTGTCGACAGATCTCTCTGGTACCAGGTTAAAATCGCCATTTATGATTATAGATCCCTTGGCTACTTTGTTTATTTTTTTGTTTATTTTGTTTAGAAATTTGATTTGGTTTGAATTTGGGACGTATATGTTAGCTATAGTGACCTGTGTGTTTTTTAGCGTGCCCACCAGTACTATGTAACGTCCTTTTGGGTCACATATTTGTTTGTCAATTTTGAGCGGGGCTGTGTCTCTAAATGCTATCAGCACTCCTGCATGTTTCTTTTGTGCGCAGGCTTGTATAAGCTGGGGGAATTTTTTGTGTGTCATTCTATGACTGTCTGTGTCTACTAAATGTGTTTCTTGGATACATACTATATCCGCGCCGAGACGGCATGCTTCTCTCCACACGGAGCTTCTTTTGTAAGGGGAATTCAGGCCATTGGCGTTCAGAGACATCAATTTTGTGGCCATTTTCGCATGGTGGGTCGTTTGCACGGGAGGACGGAAGACTGGAGGTATCTGTGTTTATCTGCCAAAAAATAATTAAAACGAGAAACAACAACAAACGAGTAATGCATCAGATTACCAGTATCAACCTTGCTACCAGAAGTGTTTTTGCCCTGTGAAGAGAATACCGCACAGGATAGTATTGAACAAGTTGTAACTGTTCCTTCACTGGTAGCGGGTTTTTGCATGAGACGCAAGGTGAAACAACAATAAACCTTCAAAAAAATGATTATACAAGCTTGTGCCTGCATGTTCGGTGGGGGGGGTCAAAGTCACTAAAGTGAGAGGACTCACATCTCTGTATTCCAGAATGGACTGTAGATTTAATGTGTCCTTAAGTGTCCTTTGGTTTTTAAACGGTTGCTTTTCTTCTTTTTCCTTTCCAGGAACATAAAGAGGGAAAATTTAGTGGGATCTTTTCTTCCTTCTTCTTGTTCTAGCTTTATTTTCCAAATTTGTCGGAACTGCTTTTCTCGGAGGTAGAGGGCGGAACTTGTTTAGGGGCGGGGGTTGGTACGCCCCACGATTTTAGTGTCTCCATAGCTGTAGAGGGGCTGTGAAATACATATACAGTATTAGCTTTTGTAGCGATGATTTTTGTGGGGAAGCCCCATCTGTAGGGAATATTTGCCTCTCTCAATGCCGTTGTTACAGCTGCAAAACTACGTCTCGCCTCCATAGTAGCTTGTGACAAGTCTATGAATAGACGTATGTCAGCATAAGGACTTGGAAGCACCTTTAGCTTTCTCGCAGTGTTCATGAGTGCTTCTTTGGTGCTGTAATGATGTATGCGTACTATGATGTCTCTAGGTGTATTTTCCTTGAGGAACTTTGGGAGGGGGAGTCTGTGGGCTCTGTCTATCTGCAGCTCCTGTTCTGGGATGTTCGGGAGGATCTTTTTAAGGAATCGTGTGATAAATCCCTTTATTTCAGAGTTGGAGATTTTTTCTGAGACACCTCGCAGTTTGACGTTGTTACGTCTATTTCTGTCCTCAAGATCCGTTAATTTTTGTTGTAGTTTGGCAACAGTCCCCTCTAATTCGTAGTGGGCATCAATCAAGGAGTTGTGGGATTTAACTATCTCTCCAATTTTTGTTTCTGTTTTTTCTATACGGTTGTTAACCTCTTGAACTGAAGTGTCAACATGAGATGTTAGGCTTTTTAGATCTAGTTGTATAGTTTCTCTCAGAGCTAGTACTATCTCTTTAATATATAACTCTGAGGCTGGCTTATCTGAGGCTGATAGATTAACTAGCCCGCTCTCCTTCTTGCTATTTTGAGCATTTGCAGGAACTTCAGGGGCTTCTATGCATGTGTTATCTGACATTCTCAGCCTCTGCTTCTCGGGACTGCTTGTGGGGGAGGGGGCACTCAGTGACAGCGTGTCCGAAGCCATCTTATCTCCCTTAGAGCGCTTTATGCTGTCTTCTATCAGGGGAGGGTTGCTTGCTCCTATCTCTTTTCCTGTCTCCTCTATCCCC
>NC_089849.1:79035996-79058496 GCF_035609145.1 Eleutherodactylus coqui
GCCTTCTGCTGCCATCATTAAATATTCAGCTCGAATGCAGCAACAATTCTTCTTTTTAAATCAAATTCTGGAAAAGGATTTCTTGCCAGGAGAAATGTTCTTTATGAAATCTCTTGGACATTTTGATCCAAAATTATCCACTTTTTCATGGTAGCATGGCCGAGCGGTCTAAGGCGCTGGATTAAGGCTCCAGTCTCTTTGGAGGCGTGGGTTCGAATCCCACTGCTGCCAGTTTTCAATTTTGAAAGCTCTCAAGTTGCTTTCTGAACATTTTAGTGGTCAGAAGAACTTGCTTTTGATGATGCTCAGAAATGGAATTTTTGGCCTTTTCTGAAACCGAACAAACTGTATAAGAAAAGGCTTTTGATGATATTCCCAAGATGTTATGGCACAGATTAAGCTACCCTGATGCGCATGCTAAGTAGACATTAGGCGCACTCCACGATCTTGCACTTCAAAGCCTTCAATAGCCTAGAAACATCTGAAAAAGCAGTAGTGCGGTAATACTGTTGAACTCACTTGCGTTTGCTTCCTTTCTAACTGGAGGAATGCATTTTCAGCCTTCTGCTGCCATCATTAAATATTCAGCTCGAATGCAGCAACAATTCTTCTTTTTAAATCAAATTCTGGAAAAGGATTTCTTGCCAGGAGAAATGTTCTTTATGAAATCTCTTGGACATTTTGATCCAAAATTATCCACTTTTTCATGGTAGCATGGCCGAGCGGTCTAAGGCGCTGGATTAAGGCTCCAGTCTCTTTGGAGGCGTGGGTTCGAATCCCACTGCTGCCAGTTTTCAATTTTGAAAGCTCTCAAGTTGCTTTCTGAACATTTTAGTGGTCAGAAGAACTTGCTTTTGATGATGCTCAGAAATGGACTTTTTGGCCTTTTCTGAAACCGAACAAACTCTATAAGAAAAGGCTTTTGATGATATTCCCAAGATGTTATGGCACAGATTAAGCTACCCTGATGCGCTAGCTAAGTAGACATTAGGCGCACTCCACGATCTTGCACTTCAAAGCCTTCAATAGCCTAGAAACATCTGAAAAAGCAGTAGTGCGGTAATACTGTTGAACTCACTTGCGTTTGCTTCCTTTCTAACTGGAGGAATGCATTTTCAGCCTTCTGCTGCCATCATTAAATATTCAGCTCGAATGCAGCAACAATTCTTCTTTTTAAATCAAATTCTGGAAAAGGATTTCTTGCCAGGAGAAATGTTCTTTATGAAATCTCTTGGACATTTTGATCCCACATTATCCACTTTTTCATGGTAGCATGGCCGAGCGGTCTAAGGTGCTGGATTAAGGCTCCAGTCTCTTTGGAGGCGTGGGTTCGAATCCCACTGCTGCCAGTTTTCAATTTTGAAAGCTCTCAAGTTGCTTTCTGAACATTTTAGTGGTCAGAAGAACTTGCTTTTGATGATGCTCAGAAATGGACTTTTTGGCCTTTTCTGAAACCGAACAAACTGTATAAGAAAAGGCTTTTTTTTTTTTTTCAATATTAAATCTTTATTTGGGATATAGACATGTAATATACACACAGTTTATAAGACATGTAATAGTTGCAGACATGTTAACATTACTATGTTATTGTTTTCTATCTAAATCATGCAATTGTCAGATCCCATTTTTTCCTTATATCAATAATATTAGAACGGATAAACATTTTCAGAAATTGTATATAAAAGAAATACTTCGATACAACATGTATCGTATTGAATGAACTTGGCATTTTTGTGCAGCCTTAACTTTTTCTAATAAAGTTACCTCCATAGCTCCCATGCCTCTTTATGTTTTTTTAAAGAGTTATTTCTTAGTGCTATCCACTTTTCGAATAATTGTTGTTCTGCCATACGGTCCCCGAATTCCCCAAAGGATGGAGGTGTGGGCTCTCTCCATCTTCTCGCAATGAGAGATTTTGCTGTCATAAGGGCATGACCCAGCAAATATCTAATTTTTGTAGGGTATTTATTTAAGCCAACCAATAATAAGGTTAGTTTTGCGGATCTTGTGATACGGGTTTTTAGAATTTCATCTAGATGATTAAGAATAAGATCCCAGTATCTCTCAAGAGCAGGGCATGCCCAAAATATGTGCGTTAGAGTACCCTTTTGGTCACAGTTCCTCCAACATTTGTCATTGGTGTTTTGGAATCTTGTGGCCAACAAGCACGGTGTGTAGTACCATCTCAGATTTACTTTAATTTGTGTTTCCAGTATCCCCAGACCCTTGGTTGAGCCACATGCCGTTTTATACGCCTTTTCCCATGATTCCGTTGAAATAACTGTACCCAGTTCGTTTTCCCAACTAAGCATATGTGTTTTTTTGGGTAATTTGTTGTTGCCTGTCAGAATATCATAGAAATATCTGGTTTCGGACTTTCCCAGGAGGGGTTCTGATGTGATCTTTCTTTGGACTTCCATCGGGATTTTTATCTTATATATAGGAGACTTTTTAAGGAAATTTTTTATTCTGCTATAATTGAAGAGGTCTTTTTGGAGAAGGTTACATTTTTCCTGTAGGATTTCAAAAGGTATTAGTTCCTCTCCTGTCATTATGTCCTCTAGGTTTTCCACTCCCCTTACTCTCCAGGTGTCAATTCTTAAATCAGATATGAACAAGTTTAGTATTTCAATTGGCAGTTTTGGTTTTTTGTGGGTATCGTAGGTGGCTACTTTTTTTGTGTATTCTTCCCAAATTTTTAGGGAGGCTGCCACTGTAAGAGGCAAATTTTTGGGAGGGATGTTTAGGGCAAGGTTGGTTGACATGGCCGCGAGTGATGCGCCAAGTAGCAGTAGATGTCCTTTGGGGGTTTTTGTGAGGCATGTTTCCATGCCTACCCAGGCCATTGTGTTGTCTCTTTTTGTCCAGCATCTGGTTTGGTTCAGGATAGTAGCTTTAAAATATTTTTCTAGGTTAGGTATATCTGCGCCTCCTTTCCTCCGGTTTGAGGCTAAGATTGAAAGGGCTAATCGTGGTTTATTTCCCTTCCAAATGAATGCGGATAGTTGTGCTTGTAGTTTTTTGATTGTGCTTTTTGATATGGGGATCGGCAGGACCCTGAAAAGGTATAAAATTTTTGGCAATATTTTCATTTTATAGGTCATATTCCTGCCTAGCCAAGATAAATTTATTCTTGATAGATGGTCGATTTCTTTTTGGATTGTTTCTAAGAGTGGAGTATAGTTAATTCCCTCTAGTTTATTTATGTCCGCAGAAAGTAATATGCCCAGATACGGGATGTTGTCAGCCCCCCATTTGAAAGAGAATTCTGATTGGATTGCGTGCTGTAGGCTTTGTGGGATGTTTATGCCTAGTATTTTTGATTTGTCAACATTAAGCTTGTAGTAGGATACTTTGCTAAAATGTTCGAGGATCTGGCAGGCAGCTCTCAAAGACTCCAGGGGGTGTGTTAATGTGAGGATAATATCATCGGCGAATAGGCCAATTTTGTGTTGGCGGGAGTTTAGAGGAATTCCTCTTGTTTCTATAGAGGATCTTATGATTTCGGCCAGGGGTTCCACCATGAGGACATATAGTATAGGGGAAAGTGGGCATCCCTGGCGTGTACCATTGGAAATGGTGAATTTATCTGAAATGTCGCCATCTATTAACACTCGAGCTGTGGGGTAGGAGTACAGGGCTCGGACGGCGCGAATCACACCCCCCCCGAGGCCAAATTTATTTAGCGTTTGAAACGCATATCCCCAATGAACCCTATCAAAAGCTTTTTCTGCATCTAAAGCTATCATAGTTGTTGGGGATCTAGAGATTTGTGAGGAATATAAAAGGTTGAGAACCCTCCTCGCGCCGTCCGAGGCCTGCCGCCCCTTTACAAAACCCACCTGATCAGAATGCACAACACTCGGCAGGACATCGAGTAATCTATTTGCTAATATCTTTGCGTATATCTTGACATCTGTGTTGAGCAAGGAAATGGGCCTAAAGTTTGCTGGATCGTCTGGCTCTCTTCCTGGTTTGGGCAACACTACCACCGTAGCCTGGAGCATCTCTTCAGGAAACGATCCTTTTTCCATAGCTGAACTGTAGAGTTTTCCCAAGTAGGGAGATAGGGAGTTTGAGAACCATTTATAATATTCTGCCGAATATCCATCTGGGCCAGGCGCTTTTTGGTTTTTCATGGAGGAGATTGTTTCCGCCACCTCGGATACCGTTATTGGGCGATCTAAACTGGCGGCTTGGACTGAGTTTATTGATGGTAGTTTAATTTTATTCAGGAATTTTTCTATATCTTCGTTGTTAGGGTGGGAAGTTTGTGGGTCATCTTTTAAGTTGTATAATTTACTATAGAATAGGCGGAATGTTTCTAATATTTGTTTCGGGTGGGATATTTTAAATTCTTTGTTTTTTGAGTTCCAAATGTATGGGATGTTAGTTTTAATCGTCTTTTTCTTTGTCAGGTTAGCCATCCATTTTGAGGGTTTGTTTAAGGATGCGTAGACATTAGCACGTTGGGAGGTTATTTCCCTGTCGTGATCCCCTTGCAGCACCCTACGCAGTTCTAATCTTGTTTTGAATAGGTCGTTATATATTTGCTGGTTTGCATTAGTCTGGGCTAGACTTTCTAATTGTTGGATTTTTGTCAGTAAGGTATCAGTTTTTTCTAGTTTTTCCTTTTTGTACCTAGCTCCTAGTTTTATAAGGATACCCCTCATGTAAGCTTTGTGTGCTGTCCAGAGCAATTCAGGGCTTACATCAGGCGTATTATTCAAAGTGAAGTAGTCTTCAATTGCGTTTTGGATATCTTTTTGAAATTTGGGTATTTTCATTAGATAAGTATTGTTTCTCCACATTTTATGAAGGTGGCGGAATCCCCCAATTGCCAGAGATGTCAGTATCGGGGCGTGATCCGACCAAGTTATTGTGCCAACCTCAGCCCTGATTGTAGAGGTTATGAGAGACCTGTCTACCAGGCACAGATCTATGCGAGAAAAGGACCTATGTCTTGCAGAGAAAAATGAGTACTCCCTGGCGGAGGCATTGAGACACCTAAACGTGTCAAAAAGTGCGGCTTTCTTTATCCAGTTGCCTAGGGACATACCCCCTCTCACTTTGTCGCTTGTGGTGTCGACAGATCTCTCTGGTACCAGGTTAAAATCGCCATTTATGATTATAGATCCCTTGGCTACTTTGTTTATTTTTTTGTTTATTTTGTTTAGAAATTTGATTTGGTTTGAATTTGGGACGTATATGTTAGCTATAGTGACCTGTGTGTTTTTTAGCGTGCCCACCAGTACTATGTAACGTCCTTTTGGGTCACATATTTGTTTGTCAATTTTGAGCGGGGCTGTGTCTCTAAATGCTATCAGCACTCCTGCATGTTTCTTTTGTGCGCAGGCTTGTATAAGCTGGGGGAATTTTTTGTGTGTCATTCTATGACTGTCTGTGTCTACTAAATGTGTTTCTTGGATACATACTATATCCGCGCCGAGACGGCATGCTTCTCTCCACACGGAGCTTCTTTTGTAAGGGGAATTCAGGCCATTGGCGTTCAGAGACATCAATTTTGTGGCCATTTTCGCATGGTGGGTCGTTTGCACGGGAGGACGGAAGACTGGAGGTATCTGTGTTTATCTGCCAAAAAATAATTAAAACGAGAAACAACAACAAACGAGTAATGCATCAGATTACCAGTATCAACCTTGCTACCAGAAGTGTTTTTGCCCTGTGAAGAGAATACCGCACAGGATAGTATTGAACAAGTTGTAACTGTTCCTTCACTGGTAGCGGGTTTTTGCATGAGACGCAAGGTGAAACAACAATAAACCTTCAAAAAAATGATTATACAAGCTTGTGCCTGCATGTTCGGTGGGGGGGGTCAAAGTCACTAAAGTGAGAGGACTCACATCTCTGTATTCCAGAATGGACTGTAGATTTAATGTGTCCTTAAGTGTCCTTTGGTTTTTAAACGGTTGCTTTTCTTCTTTTTCCTTTCCAGGAACATAAAGAGGGAAAATTTAGTGGGATCTTTTCTTCCTTCTTCTTGTTCTAGCTTTATTTTCCAAATTTGTCGGAACTGCTTTTCTCGGAGGTAGAGGGCGGAACTTGTTTAGGGGCGGGGGTTGGTACGCCCCACGATTTTAGTGTCTCCATAGCTGTAGAGGGGCTGTGAAATACATATACAGTATTAGCTTTTGTAGCGATGATTTTTGTGGGGAAGCCCCATCTGTAGGGAATATTTGCCTCTCTCAATGCCGTTGTTACAGCTGCAAAACTACGTCTCGCCTCCATAGTAGCTTGTGACAAGTCTATGAATAGACGTATGTCAGCATAAGGACTTGGAAGCACCTTTAGCTTTCTCGCAGTGTTCATGAGTGCTTCTTTGGTGCTGTAATGATGTATGCGTACTATGATGTCTCTAGGTGTATTTTCCTTGAGGAACTTTGGGAGGGGGAGTCTGTGGGCTCTGTCTATCTGCAGCTCCTGTTCTGGGATGTTCGGGAGGATCTTTTTAAGGAATCGTGTGATAAATCCCTTTATTTCAGAGTTGGAGATTTTTTCTGAGACACCTCGCAGTTTGACGTTGTTACGTCTATTTCTGTCCTCAAGATCCGTTAATTTTTGTTGTAGTTTGGCAACAGTCCCCTCTAATTCGTAGTGGGCATCAATCAAGGAGTTGTGGGATTTAACTATCTCTCCAATTTTTGTTTCTGTTTTTTCTATACGGTTGTTAACCTCTTGAACTGAAGTGTCAACATGAGATGTTAGGCTTTTTAGATCTAGTTGTATAGTTTCTCTCAGAGCTAGTACTATCTCTTTAATATATAACTCTGAGGCTGGCTTATCTGAGGCTGATAGATTAACTAGCCCGCTCTCCTTCTTGCTATTTTGAGCATTTGCAGGAACTTCAGGGGCTTCTATGCATGTGTTATCTGACATTCTCAGCCTCTGCTTCTCGGGACTGCTTGTGGGGGAGGGGGCACTCAGTGACAGCGTGTCCGAAGCCATCTTATCTCCCTTAGAGCGCTTTATGCTGTCTTCTATCAGGGGAGGGTTGCTTGCTCCTATCTCTTTTCCTGTCTCCTCTATCCCCTCTGCAGTGTCCCCTCGCTCACCTTTGTTAGCTGGGATCGGAGCCTCCTGCACCTCAGCTGTCTGTGAGCTGTCGGCCAGCTCGTCCTCCGGTGCCATAGCAGAGGGGGGGCTGCGTGCTGGGAAGAAATCCTCCAGCCTGGCAGGTTTAACTTTTGTTGTTCTCCTCCTTGTTGCCATTGCTGGGTTCCTGGTAGGTTCCTGCAGCTTGTGGTGTATTTTTTGTTCTTCTGGAGTCGCTTTGATGTTGCTTAGAGTCCTGTTCTAGACGGAGCCTATGCAAAAACTTCCATCTTGGTGCCTCTCTAAGCCACGCCCCCATAAGAAAAGGCTTTTGATGATATTCCCAAGATGTTATGGAACAGATTAAGCTACCCTGATGCGCTAGCTAAGTAGACATTAGGCGCACTCCACGATCTTGCACTTCAAAGCCTTCAATAGCCTAGAAACATCTGAAAAAGCAGTAGTGCGGTAATACTGTTGAACTCACTTGCGTTTGCTTCCTTTCTAACTGGAGGAATGCATTTTCAGCCTTCTGCTGCCATCATTAAATATTCAGCTCGAATGCAGCAACAATTCTTCTTTTTAAATCAAATTCTGGAAAAGGATTTCTTGCCAGGAGAAATGTTCTTTATGAAATCTCTTGGACATTTTGATCCAAAATTATCCACTTTTTCATGGTAGCATCGCCGAGCGGTCTAAGGCGCTGGATTAAGGCTCCAGTCTCTTTGGAGGCGTGGGTTCGAATCCCACTGCTGCCAGTTTTCAATTTTGAAAGCTCTCAAGTTGCTTTCTGAACATTTTAGTGGTCAGAAGAACTTGCTTTTGATGATGCTCAGAAATGGACTTTTTGGCCTTTTCTGAAACCGAACAAACTGTATAAGAAAAGGCTTTTGATGATATTCCCAAGATGTTATGGCACAGATTAAGCTACCCTGATGCGCTAGCTAAGTAGACATTAGGCGCACTCCACGATCTTGCACTTCAAAGCCTTCAATAGCCTAGAAACATCTGAAAAAGCAGTAGTGCGATAATACTGTTGAACTCACTTGCGTTTGCTTCCTTTCTAACTGGAGGAATGCATTTTCAGCCTTCTGCTGCCATCATTAAATATTCAGCTCGAATGCAGCAACAATTCTTCTTTTTAAATCAAATTCTGGAAAAGGATTTCTTGCCAGGAGAAATGTTCTTTATGAAATCTCTTGGACATTTTGATCCAAAATTATCCACTTTTTCATGGTAGCATGGCCGAGCGGTCTAAGGCGCTGGATTAAGGCTCCAGTCTCTTTGGAGGCGTGGGTTCGATTCCCACTGCTGCCTGTTTTCAATTTTGAAAGCTCTCAAGTTGCTTTCTGAACATTTTAGTGGTCAGAAGAACTTGCTTTTGATGATGCTCAGAAATTGACTTTTTGGCCTTTTCTGAAACCGAACAAACTCTATAAGAAAAGGCTTTTGATGATATTCCCAAGATGTTATGGCACAGATTAAGCTACCCCGATGCGCTAGCTAAGTAGACATTAGGCACACTCCACGATCTTGCACTTCAAAGCCTTCAATAGCCTAGAAACATCTGAAAAAGCAGTAGTGCGGTAATACTGTTGAACTCACTTGCGTTTGCTTCCTTTCTAACTGGAGGAATGCATTTTCAGCCTTCTGCTGCCATCATTAAATATTCAGCTCGAATGCAGCAACAATTCTTCTTTTTAAATCAAATTCTGGAAAAGGATTTCTTGCCAGGAGAAATGTTCTTTATGAAATCTCTTGGACATTTTGATCCAAAATTATCCACTTTTTCATGGTAGCATGGCCGAGCGGTCTAAGGCGCTGGATTAAGGCTCCAGTCTCTTTGGAGGCGTGGGTTCGAATCCCCCTGCTGCCAGTTTTCAATTTTGAAAGCTCTCAAGTTGCTTTCTGAACATTTTAGTGGTCAGAAGAACTTGCTTTTGATGATGCTCAGAAATGGACTTTTTGGCCTTTTCTGAAACCGAACAAACTCTATAAGAAAAGGCTTTTGATGATATTCCCAAGATGTTATGGCACAGATTAAGCTACCCTGATGCGCTAGCTAAGTAGACATTAGGCGCACTCCACGATCTTGCACTTCAAAGCCTTCAATAGCCTAGAAACATCTGAAAAAGCAGTAGTGCGGTAATACTGTTGAACTCACTTGCGTTTGCTTCCTTTCTAACTGGAGGAATGCATTTTCAGGCTTCTGCTGCCATCATTAAATATTCAGCTCGAATGCAGCAACAATTCTTCTTTTTAAATCAAATTCTGGAAAAGGATTTCTTGCCAGGAGAAATGTTCTTTATGAAATCTCTTGGACATTTTGATCCAAAATTATCCACTTTTTCATGGTAGCATGGCCGAGCGGTCTAAGGCGCTGGATTAAGGCTCCAGTCTCTTTGGAGGCGTGGGTTCGAATCCCACTGCTGCCAGTTTTCAATTTTGAAAGCTCTCAAGTTGCTTTCTGAACATTTTAGTGGTCAGAAGAACTTGCTTTTGATGATGCTCAGAAATGGACTTTTTGGCCTTTTCTGAAACCGAACAAACTCTATAAGAAAAGGCTTTTGATGATATTCCCAAGATGTTATGGCACAGATTAAGCTACCCCGATGCGCTAGCTAAGTAGACATAAGGCGCACTCCACGATCTTGCACTTCAAAGCCTTCAATAGCCTAGAAACATCTGAAAAAGCAGTAGTGCGGTAATACTGTTGAACTCACTTGCGTTTGCTTCCTTTCTAACTGGAGGAATGCATTTTCAGCCTTCTGCTGCCATCATTAAATATTCAGCTCGAATGCAGCAACAATTCTTCTTTTTAAATCAAATTCTGGAAAAGGATTTCTTGCCAGGAGAAATGTTCTTTATGAAATCTCTTGGACATTTTGATCCAAAATTATCCACTTTTTCATGGTAGCATGGCCGAGCGGTCTAAGGCGCTGGATTAAGGCTCCAGTCTCTTTGGAGGCGTGGGTTCGAATCCCACTGCTGCCAGTTTTCAATTTTGAAAGCTCTCAAGTTGCTTTCTGAACATTTTAGTGGTCAGAAGAACTTGCTTTTGATGATGCTCAGAAATGGAATTTTTGGCCTTTTCTGAAACCGAACAAACTGTATAAGAAAAGGCTTTTGATGATATTCCCAAGATGTTATGGCACAGATTAAGCTACCCTGATGCGCATGCTAAGTAGACATTACGCGCACTCCACGATCTTGCACTTCAAAGCCTTCAATAGCCTAGAAACATCTGAAAAAGCAGTAGTGCGGTAATACTGTTGAACTCACTTGCGTTTGCTTCCTTTCTAACTGGAGGAATGCATTTTCAGCCTTCTGCTGCCATCATTAAATATTCAGCTCGAATGCAGCAACAATTCTTCTTTTTAAATCAAATTCTGGAAAAGGATTTCTTGCCAGGAGAAATGTTCTTTATGAAATCTCTTGGACATTTTGATCCAAAATTATCCACTTTTTCATGGTAGCATGGCCGAGCGGTCTAAGGCGCTGGATTAAGGCTCCAGTCTCTTTGGAGGCGTGGGTTCGAATCCCACTGCTGCCAGTTTACAATTTTGAAAGCTCTCAAGTTGCTTTCTGAACATTTTAGTGGTCAGAAGAACTTGCTTTTGATGATGCTCAGAAATGGACTTTTTGGCCTTTTCTGAAACCGAACAAACTGTATAAGAAAAGGCTTTTGATGATATTCCCAAGATGTTATGGCACAGATTAAGCTACCCCGATGCGCTAGCTAAGTAGACATTAGGCGCACTCCACGATCTTGCACTTCAAAGCCTTCAATAGCCTAGAAACATCTGAAAAAGCAGTAGTGCGATAATACTGTTGAACTCACTTGCGTTTGCTTCCTTTCTAACTGGAGGAATGCATTTTCAGCCTTCTGCTGCCATCATTAAATATTCAGCTCGAATGCAGCAACAATTCTTCTTTTTAAATCAAATTCTGGAAAAGGATTTCTTGCCAGGAGAAATGTTCTTTATGAAATCTCTTGGACATTTTGATCCAAAATTATCCACTTTTTCATGGTAGCATGGCCGAGCGGTCTAAGGCGCTGGATTAAGGCTCCAGTCTCTTTGGAGGCGTGGGTTCGATTCCCACTGCTGCCTGTTTTCAATTTTGAAAGCTCTCAAGTTGCTTTCTGAACATTTTAGTGGTCAGAAGAACTTGCTTTTGATGATGCTCAGAAATTGACGTTTTGGCCTTTTCTGAAACCGAACAAACTCTATAAGAAAAGGCTTTTGATGATATTCCCAAGATGTTATGGCACAGATTAAGCTACCCCGATGCGCTAGCTAAGTAGACATTAGGCGCACTCCACGATCTTGCACTTCAAAGCCTTCAATAGCCTAGAAACATCTGAAAAAGCAGTAGTGCGGTAATACTGTTGAACTCACTTGCGTTTGCTTCCTTTCTAACTGGAGGAATGCATTTTCAGCCTTCTGCTGCCATCATTAAATATTCAGCTCGAATGCAGCAACAATTCTTCTTTTTAAATCAAATTCTGGAAAAGGATTTCTTGCCAGGAGAAATGTTCTTTATGAAATCTCTTGGACATTTTGATCCAAAATTATCCACTTTTTCATGGTAGCATGGCCGAGCGGTCTAAGGCGCTGGATGCGTGGCGTCTCTTTGGAGGCGTGGGTTCGAATCCCACTGCTGCCAGTTTTCAATTTTGAAAGCTCTCAAGTTGCTTTCTGAACATTTTAGTGGTCAGAAGAACTTGCTTTTGATGATGCTCAGAAATGGACTTTTTGGCCTTTTCTGAAACCGAACAAACTCTATAAGAAAAGGCTTTTGATGATATTCCCAAGATGTTATGGCACAGATTAAGCTACCCCCGATGCGCTAGCTAAGTAGACATAAGGCGCACTCCACGATCTTGCACTTCAAAGCCTTCAATAGCCTAGAAACATCTGAAAAAGCAGTAGTGCGGTAATACTGTTGAACTCACTTGCGTTTGCTTCCTTTCTAACTGGAGGAATGCATTTTCAGCCTTCTGCTGCCATCATTAAATATTCAGCTCGAATGCAGCAACAATTCTTCTTTTTAAATCAAATTCTGGAAAAGGATTTCTTGCCAGGAGAAATGTTCTTTATGAAATCTCTTGGACATTTTGATCCAAAATTATCCACTTTTTCATGGTAGCATGGCCGAGCGGTCTAAGGCGCTGGATTAAGGCTCCAGTCTCTTTGGAGGCGTGGGTTCGAATCCCACTGCTGCCAGTTTTCAATTTTGAAAGCTCTCAAGTTGCTTTCTGAACATTTTAGTGGTCAGAAGAACTTGCTTTTGATGATGCTCAGAAATGGAATTTTTGGCCTTTTCTGAAACCGAACAAACTGTATAAGAAAAGGCTTTTGATGATATTCCCAAGATGTTATGGCACAGATTAAGCTACCCTGATGCGCATGCTAAGTAGACATTACGCGCACTCCACGATCTTGCACTTCAAAGCCTTCAATAGCCTAGAAACATCTGAAAAAGCAGTAGTGCGGTAATACTGTTGAACTCACTTGCGTTTGCTTCCTTTCTAACTGGAGGAATGCATTTTCAGCCTTCTGCTGCCATCATTAAATATTCAGCTCGAATGCAGCAACAATTCTTCTTTTTAAATCAAATTCTGGAAAAGGATTTCTTGCCAGGAGAAATGTTCTTTATGAAATCTCTTGGACATTTTGATCCAAAATTATCCACTTTTTCATGGTAGCATGGCCGAGCGGTCTAAGGCGCTGGATTAAGGCTCCAGTCTCTTTGGAGGCGTGGGTTCAAATCCCACTGCTGCCAGTTTACAATTTTGAAAGCTCTCAAGTTGCTTTCTGAACATTTTAGTGGTCAGAAGAACTTGCTTTTGATGATGCTCAGAAATGGACTTTTTGGCCTTTTCTGAAACCGAACAAACTGTATAAGAAAAGGCTTTTGATGATATTCCCAAGATGTTATGGCACAGATTAAGCTACCCCGATGCGCTAGCTAAGTAGACATTAGGCGCACTCCACGATCTTGCACTTCAAAGCCTTCAATAGCCTAGAAACATCTGAAAAAGCAGTAGTGCGGTAGTACTGTTGAACTCACTTGCGTTTGCTTCCTTTCTAACTGGAGGAATGCATTTTCAGCCTTCTGCTGCCATCATTAAATATTCAGCTCGAATGCAGCAACAATTCTTCTTTTTAAATCAAATTCTGGAAAAGGATTTCTTGCCAGGAGAAATGTTCTTTATGAAATCTCTTGGACATTTTGATCCAAAATTATCCACTTTTTCATGGTAGCATGGCCGAGCGGTCTAAGGCGCTGGATTAAGGCTCCAGTCTCTTTGGAGGCGTGGGTTCGAATCCCACTGCTGCCAGTTTTCAATTTTGAAAGCTCTCAAGTTGCTTTCTGAACATTTTAGTGGTCAGAAGAACTTGCTTTTGATGATGCTCAGAAATGGACTTTTTGGCCTTTTCTGAAACCGAACAAACTCTATAAGAAAAGGCTTTTGATGATATTCCCAAGATGTTATGGCACAGATTAAGCTACCCTGACGCGCTAGCTAAGTAGACATTAGGCGCACTCCACGATCTCGCACTTCAAAGCCTTCAATAGCCTAGAAACATCTGAAAAAGCAGTAGTGCGGTAATACTGTTGAACTCACTTGCGTTTGCTTCCTTTCTAACTGGAGGAATGCATTTTCAGCCTTCTGCTGCCATCATTAAATATTCAGCTCGAATGCAGCAACAATTCTTCTTTTTAAATCAAATTCTGGAAAAGGATTTCTTGCCAGGAGAAATGTTCTTTATGAAATCTCTTGGACATTTTGATCCCAAATTATCCACTTTTTCATGGTAGCATGGCCGAGCGGTCTAAGGCGCTGGATTAAGGCTCCAGTCTCTTTGGAGGCGTGGGTTCGAATCCCACTGCTGCCAGTTTTCAATTTTGAAAGCTCTCAAGTTGCTTTCTGAACATTTTAGTGGTCAGAAGAACTTGCTTTTGATGATGCTCAGAAATGGACTTTTTGGCCTTTTCTGAAACCGAACAAACTCTATAAGAAAAGGCTTTTGATGATATTCCCAAGATGTTATGGCACAGATTAAGCTACCCCGATGCGCTAGCTAAGTAGACATTAGGCGCACTCCACGATCTTGCACTTCAAAGCCTTCAATAGCCTAGAAACATCTGAAAAAGCAGTAGTGCGGTAATACTGTTGAACTCACTTGCGTTTGCTTCCTTTCTAACTGGAGGAATGCATTTTCAGCCTTCTGCTGCCATCATTAAATATTCAGCTCGAATGCAGCAACAATTCTTCTTTTTAAATCAAATTCTGGAAAAGGATTTCTTGCCAGGAGAAATGTTCTTTATGAAATCTCTTGGACATTTTGATCCCACATTATCCACTCTTTCATGGTAGCATGGCCGAGCGGTCTAAGGCGCTGGATTAAGGCTCCAGTCTCTTTGGAGGCGTGGGTTCAAATCCCACTGCTGCCAGTTTTCAATTTTGAAAGCTCTCAAGTTGCTTTCTGAACATTTTAGTGGTCAGAAGAACTTGCTTTTGATGATGCTCAGAAATGGACTTTTTGGCCTTTTCTGAAACCGAACAAACTGTATAAGAAAAGGCTTTTGATGATATTCCCAAGATGTTATGGCACAGATTAAGCTACCCTGATGCGCTAGCTAAGTAGACATTAGGCGCACTCCACGATCTTGCACTTCAAAGCCTTCAATAGCCTAGAAACATCTGAAAAAGCAGTAGTGCGGTAATACTGTTGAACTCACTTGCGTTTGCTTCCTTTCTAACTGGAGGAATGCATTTTCAGCCTTCTGCTGCCATCATTAAATATTCAGCTCGAATGCAGCAACAATTCTTCTTTTTAAATCAAATTCTGGAAAAGGATTTCTTGCCAGGAGAAATGTTCTTTATGAAATCTCTTGGACATTTTGATCCCACATTATCCACTCTTTCATGGTAGCATGGCCGAGCGGTCTAAGGCGCTGGATTAAGGCTCCAGTCTCTTTGGAGGCGTGGGTTCAAATCCCACTGCTGCCAGTTTTCAATTTTGAAAGCTCTCAAGTTGCTTTCTGAACATTTTAGTGGTCAGAAGAACTTGCTTTTGATGATGCTCAGAAATGGACTTTTTGGCCTTTTCTGAAACCGAACAAACTGTATAAGAAAAGGCTTTTGATGATATTCCCAAGATGTTATGGCACAGATTAAGCTACCCTGATGCGCTAGCTAAGTAGACATTAGGCGCACTCCACGATCTTGCACTTCAAAGCCTTCAATAGCCTAGAAACATCTGAAAAAGCAGTAGTGCGGTAATACTGTTGAACTCACTTGCGTTTGCTTCCTTTCTAACTGGAGGAATGCATTTTCAGCCTTCTGCTGCCATCATTAAATATTCAGCTCGAATGCAGCAACAATTCTTCTTTTTAAATCAAATTCTGGAAAAGGATTTCTTGCCAGGAGAAATGTTCTTTATGAAATCTCTTGGACATTTTGATCCAAAATTATCCACTTTTTCATGGTAGCATGGCCGAGCGGTCTAATGCGCTGGATTAAGGCTCCAGTCTCTTTGGAGGCGTGGGTTCGAATCCCACTGCTGCCAGTTTTCAATTTTGAAAGCTCTCAAGTTGCTTTCTGAACATTTTAGTGGTCAGAAGAACTTGCTTTTGATGATGCTCAGAAACGGACTTTTTGGCCTTTTCTGAAACCGAACAAACTCTATAAGAAAAGGCTTTTGATGATATTCCCAAGATGTTATGGCACAGATTAAGCTACCCCGATGCGCTAGCTAAGTAGACATTAGGCGCACTCCACGATCTTGCACTTCAAAGCCTTCAATAGCCTAGAAACATCTGAAAAAGCAGTAGTGTGGTAATACTGTTGAACTCACTTGCGTTTGCTTCCTTTCTAACTGGAGGAATGCATTTTCAGCCTTCTGCTGCCATCATTAAATATTCAGCTCGAATGCAGCAACAATTCTTCTTTTTAAATCAAATTCTGGAAAAGGATTTCTTGCCAGGAGAAATGTTCTTTATGAAATCTCTTGGACATTTTGATCCCACATTATCCACTTTTTCATGGTAGCATGGCCGAGCGGTCTAAGGCACTGGATTAAGGCTCCAGTCTCTTTGGAGGCGTGGGTTCAAATCCCACTGCTGCCAGTTTTCAATTTTGAAAGCTCTCAAGTTGCTTTCTGAACATTTTAGTGGTCAGAAGAACTTGCTTTTGATGATGCTCAGAAATGGACTTTTTGGCCTTTTCTGAAACCGAACAAACTCTATAAGAAAAGGCTTTTGATGATATTCCCAAGATGTTATGGCACAGATTAAGCTACCCTGATGCGCTAGCTAAGTAGACATTAGGCGCACTCCACGATCTTGCACTTCAAAGCCTTCAATAGCCTAGAAACATCTGAAAAAGCAGTAGTGCGGTAATACTGTTGAACTCACTTGCGTTTGCTTCCCTTCTAACTGGAGGAATGCATTTTCAGCCTTCTGCTACCATCATTAAATATTCAGCTCGAATGCAGCAAC
Organism: Eleutherodactylus coqui; assembly: GCF_035609145.1. Taxonomy (NCBI): domain Eukaryota; kingdom Metazoa; phylum Chordata; class Amphibia; order Anura; family Eleutherodactylidae; genus Eleutherodactylus; species Eleutherodactylus coqui. The sequence goes on from NC_089849.1 coordinate 79,052,563, forward strand.
AATTCTTCTTTTTAAATCAAATTCTGGAAAAGGATTTCTTGCCAGGAGAAATGTTCTTTATGAAATCTCTTGGACATTTTGATCCAAAACTATCCACTTTTTCATGGTAGCATGGCCGAGCGGTCTAAGGCGCTGGATTAAGGCTCCAGTCTCTTTGGAGGCGTGGGTTCGAATCCCACTGCTGCCAGTTTTCAATTTTGAAAGCTCTCAAGTTGCTTTCTGAACATTTTAGTGGTCAGAAGAACTTGCTTTTGATGATGCTCAGAAATGGACTTTTTGGCCTTTTCTGAAACCGAACAAACTCTATAAGAAAAGGCTTTTGATGATATTCCCAAGATGTTATGGCACAGATTAAGCTACCCTGATGCGCTAGCTAAGTAGACATTAGGCGCACTCCACGATCTTGCACTTCAAAGCCTTCAATAGCCTAGAAACATCTGAAAAAGCAGTAGTGCGGTAATACTGTTGAACTCACTTGCGTTTGCTTCCTTTTTAACTGGAGGAATGCATTTTCAGGCTTCTGCTGCCATCATTAAATATTCAGCTCGAATGCAGCAACAATTCTTCTTTTTAAATCAAATTCTGGAAAAGGATTTCTTGCCAGGAGAAATGTTCTTTATGAAATCTCTTGGACATTTTGATCCAAAATTATCCACTTTTTCATGGTAGCATGGCCGAGCGGTCTAAGGCGCTGGATTAAGGCTCCAGTCTCTTTGGAGGCGTGGGTTCGAATCCCACTGCTGCCAGTTTTCAATTTTGAAAGCTCTCAAGTTGCTTTCTGAACATTTTAGTGGTCAGAAGAACTTGCTTTTGATGATGCTCAGAAATGGACTTTTTGGCCTTTTCTGAAACCGAACAAACTCTATAAGAAAAGGCTTTTGATGATATTCCCAAGATGTTATGGCACAGATTAAGCTACCCCGATGCGCTAGCTAAGTAGACATAAGGCGCACTCCACGATCTTGCACTTCAAAGCCTTCAATAGCCTAGAAACATCTGAAAAAGCAGTAGTGCGGTAATACTGTTGAACTCACTTGCGTTTGCTTCCTTTCTAACTGGAGGAATGCATTTTCAGCCTTCTGCTGCCATCATTAAATATTCAGCTCGAATGCAGCAACAATTCTTCTTTTTAAATCAAATTCTGGAAAAGGATTTCTTGCCAGGAGAAATGTTCTTTATGAAATCTCTTGGACATTTTGATCCAAAATTATCCACTTTTTCATGGTAGCATGGCCGAGCGGTCTAAGGCGCTGGATTAAGGCTCCAGTCTCTTTGGAGGCGTGGGTTCGAATCCCACTGCTGCCAGTTTTCAATTTTGAAAGCTCTCAAGTTGCTTTCTGAACATTTTAGTGGTCAGAAGAACTTGCTTTTGATGATGCTCAGAAATGGAATTTTTGGCCTTTTCTGAAACCGAACAAACTGTATAAGAAAAGGCTTTTGATGATATTCCCAAGATGTTATGGCACAGATTAAGCTACCCTGATGCGCATGCTAAGTAGACATTACGCGCACTCCACGATCTTGCACTTCAAAGCCTTCAATAGCCTAGAAACATCTGAAAAAGCAGTAGTGCGGTAATACTGTTGAACTCACTTGCGTTTGCTTCCTTTCTAACTGGAGGAATGCATTTTCAGCCTTCTGCTGCCATCATTAAATATTCAGCTCGAATGCAGCAACAATTCTTCTTTTTAAATCAAATTCTGGAAAAGGATTTCTTGCCAGGAGAAATGTTCTTTATGAAATCTCTTGGACATTTTGATCCAAAATTATCCACTTTTTCATGGTAGCATGGCCGAGCGGTCTAAGGCGCTGGATTAAGGCTCCAGTCTCTTTGGAGGCGTGGGTTCAAATCCCACTGCTGCCAGTTTACAATTTTGAAAGCTCTCAAGTTGCTTTCTGAACATTTTAGTGGTCAGAAGAACTTGCTTTTGATGATGCTCAGAAATGGACTTTTTGGCCTTTTCTGAAACCGAACAAACTCTATAAGAAAAGGCTTTTGATGATATTCCCAAGATGTTATGGCACAGATTAAGCTACCCCGATGCGCTAGCTAAGTAGACATTAGGCGCACTCCACGATCTTGCACTTCAAAGCCTTCAATAGCCTAGAAACATCTGAAAAAGCAGTAGTGCGGTAATACTGTTGAACTCACTTGCGTTTGCTTCCTTTCTAACTGGAGGAATGCATTTTCAGCCTTCTGCTGCCATCATTAAATATTCAGCTCGAATGCAGCAACAATTCTTCTTTTTAAATCAAATTCTGGAAAAGGATTTCTTGCCAGGAGAAATGTTCTTTATGAAATCTCTTGGACATTTTGATCCAAAATTATCCACTTTTTCATGGTAGCATGGCCGAGCGGTCTAAGGCGCTGGATTAAGGCTCCAGTCTCTTTGGAGGCGTGGGTTCGAATCCCACTGCTGCCAGTTTTCAATTTTGAAAGCTCTCAAGTTGCTTTCTGAACATTTTAGTGGTCAGAAGAACTTGCTTTTGATGATGCTCAGAAATGGACTTTTTGGCCTTTTCTGAAACCGAACAAACTCTATAAGAAAAGGCTTTTGATGATATTCCCAAGATGTTATGGCACAGATTAAGCTACCCTGATGCGCTAGCTAAGTAGACATTAGGCGCACTCCACGATCTCGCACTTCAAAGCCTTCAATAGCCTAGAAACATCTGAAAAAGCAGTAGTGCGGTAATACTGTTGAACTCACTTGCGTTTGCTTCCTTTCTAACTGGAGGAATGCATTTTCAGCCTTCTGCTGCCATCATTAAATATTCAGCTCGAATGCAGCAACAATTCTTCTTTTTAAATCAAATTCTGGAAAAGGATTTCTTGCCAGGAGAAATGTTCTTTATGAAATCTCTTGGACATTTTGATCCCAAATTATCCACTTTTTCATGGTAGCATGGCCGAGCGGTCTAAGGCGCTGGATTAAGGCTCCAGTCTCTTTGGAGGCGTGGGTTCGAATCCCACTGCTGCCAGTTTTCAATTTTGAAAGCTCTCAAGTTGCTTTCTGAACATTTTAGTGGTCAGAAGAACTTGCTTTTGATGATGCTCAGAAATGGACTTTTTGGCCTTTTCTGAAACCGAACAAACTCTATAAGAAAAGGCTTTTGATGATATTCCCAAGATGTTATGGCACAGATTAAGCTACCCCGATGCGCTAGCTAAGTAGACATCAGGCGCACTCCACGATCTTGCACTTCAAAGCCTACAATAGTCTAGAAACATCTGAAAAAGCAGTAGTGCGGTAATACTGTTGAACTCACTTGCGTTTGCTTCCTTTCTAACTGGAGGAATGCATTTTCAGCCTTCTGCTGCCATCATTAAATATTCAGCTCGAATGCAGCAACAATTCTTCTTTTTAAATCAAATTCTGGAAAAGGATTTCTTGCCAGGAGAAATGTTCTTTATGAAATCTCTTGGACATTTTGATCCCACATTATCCACTCTTTCATGGTAGCATGGCCGAGCGGTCTAAGGCGCTGGATTAAGGCTCCAGTCTCTTTGGAGGCGTGGGTTCAAATCCCACTGCTGCCAGTTTTCAATTTTGAAAGCTCTCAAGTTGCTTTCTGAACATTTTAGTGGTCAGAAGAACTTGCTTTTGATGATGCTCAGAAATGGACTTTTTGGCCTTTTCTGAAACCGAACAAACTGTATAAGAAAAGGCTTTTGATGATATTCCCAAGATGTTATGGCACAGATTAAGCTACCCTGATGCGCTAGCTAAGTAGACATTAGGCGCACTCCACGATCTTGCACTTCAAAGCCTTCAATAGCCTAGAAACATCTGAAAAAGCAGTAGTGCGGTAATACTGTTGAACTCACTTGCGTTTGCTTCCTTTCTAACTGGAGGAATGCATTTTCAGCCTTCTGCTGCCATCATTAAATATTCAGCTCGAATGCAGCAACAATTCTTCTTTTTAAATCAAATTCTGGAAAAGGATTTCTTGCCAGGAGAAATGTTCTTTATGAAATCTCTTGGACATTTTGATCCAAAATTATCCACTTTTTCATGGTAGCATGGCCGAGCGGTCTAAGGCGCTGGATTAAGGCTCCAGTCTCTTTGGAGGCGTGGGTTCGAATCCCACTGCTGCCAGTTTTCAATTTTGAAAGCTCTCAAGTTGCTTTCTGAACATTTTAGTGGTCAGAAGAACTTGCTTTTGATGATGCTCAGAAATGGACTTTTTGGCCTTTTCTGAAACCGAACAAACTCTATAAGAAAAGGCTTTTGATGATATTCCCAAGATGTTATGGCACAGATTAAGCTACCCTGATGCGCTAGCTAAGTAGACATTAGGCGCACTCCACGATCTCGCACTTCAAAGCCTTCAATAGCCTAGAAACATCTGAAAAAGCAGTAGTGCGGTAATACTGTTGAACTCACTTGCGTTTGCTTCCTTTCTAACTGGAGGAATGCATTTTCAGCCTTCTGCTGCCATCATTAAATATTCAGCTCGAATGCAGCAACAATTCTTCTTTTTAAATCAAATTCTGGAAAAGGATTTCTTGCCAGGAGAAATGTTCTTTATGAAATCTCTTGGACATTTTGATCCCAAATTATCCACTTTTTCATGGTAGCATGGCCGAGCGGTCTAAGGCGCTGGATTAAGGCTCCAGTCTCTTTGGAGGCGTGGGTTCGAATCCCACTGCTGCCAGTTTTCAATTTTGAAAGCTCTCAAGTTGCTTTCTGAACATTTTAGTGGTCAGAAGAACTTGCTTTTGATGATGCTCAGAAATGGACTTTTTGGCCTTTTCTGAAACCGAACAAACTCTATAAGAAAAGGCTTTTGATGATATTCCCAAGATGTTATGGCACAGATTAAGCTACCCCGATGCGCTAGCTAAGTAGACATCAGGCGCACTCCACGATCTTGCACTTCAAAGCCTTCAATAGTCTAGAAACATCTGAAAAAGCAGTAGTGCGGTAATACTGTTGAACTCACTTGCGTTTGCTTCCTTTCTAACTGGAGGAATGCATTTTCAGCCTTCTGCTGCCATCATTAAATATTCAGCTCGAATGCAGCAACAATTCTTCTTTTTAAATCAAATTCTGGAAAAGGATTTCTTGCCAGGAGAAATGTTCTTTATGAAATCTCTTGGACATTTTGATCCCACATTATCCACTCTTTCATGGTAGCATGGCCGAGCGGTCTAAGGCGCTGGATTAAGGCTCCAGTCTCTTTGGAGGCGTGGGTTCAAATCCCACTGCTGCCAGTTTTCAATTTTGAAAGCTCTCAAGTTGCTTTCTGAACATTTTAGTGGTCAGAAGAACTTGCTTTTGATGATGCTCAGAAATGGACTTTTTGGCCTTTTCTGAAACCGAACAAACTGTATAAGAAAAGGCTTTTGATGATATTCCCAAGATGTTATGGCACAGATTAAGCTACCCTGATGCGCTAGCTAAGTAGACATTAGGCGCACTCCACGATCTTGCACTTCAAAGCCTTCAATAGCCTAGAAACATCTGAAAAAGCAGTAGTGCGGTAATACTGTTGAACTCACTTGCGTTTGCTTCCTTTCTAACTGGAGGAATGCATTTTCAGCCTTCTGCTGCCATCATTAAATATTCAGCTCGAATGCAGCAACAATTCTTCTTTTTAAATCAAATTCTGGAAAAGGATTTCTTGCCAGGAGAAATGTTCTTTATGAAATCTCTTGGACATTTTGATCCCACATTATCCACTTTTTCATGGTAGCATGGCCGAGCGGTCTAAGGCGCTGGATTAAGGCTCCAGTCTCTTTGGAGGCGTGGGTTCAAATCCCACTGCTGCCAGTTTTCAATTTTGAAAGCTCTCAAGTTGCTTTCTGAACATTTTAGTGGTCAGAAGAACTTGCTTTTGATGATGCTCAGAAATGGACTTTTTGGCCTTTTCTGAAACCGAACAAACTCTATAAGAAAAGGCTTTTGATGATATTCCCAAGATGTTATG